>NC_060165.1:11710233-11748224 GCF_021292245.1 Micropterus dolomieu | reverse complement strand
TGGATTGTACATCCACGATGTGCTTACTCATACAAAAATACAAAATCACAATAATAAAAATAAAATAAAATCAGACACAGACTTCAGTGTAGACAACAGTGAGCAGTGCAGTGAGCAGAGTGCAAAGGGTGCAGGAGTATGTACATGTTGGAGGATGTGATATACAGGTACATATACATGCATACATGTACATAGTGCAATGAAGCATAGTGCAAAGGATGCTGGAATAAATAACTATTTTTTGAGGAGCAATGACTTCAGATAGGTGGATTTGGTATACAGTATCTACAATATGACAGTATAACAGTATGAACAGCTCTGAAATAGAGAATGGTGAATAAATAATACGTTTTAGCCAGAAAACAGGTGGCTGATTAGAGTTACTGGGTTATTGCACAGGAATTGACTTCTGACACTGTGAGTCAGAAGTCAGCTGACTGTGAGTCAGAAGTCAGCTGTTCATCAGAGTGATGGCTTGTGGGAAGAAACTGTTCCTAAGTCTGTTGGTTTTGGCGTACAGTGCTCTGTAGCGCCTACCAGAGGGGAGGAGCTGGAACAGGTTGTGTCAGGGGTGAGATGGATCTGCAGTGATGTTTCCTGCCCGTTTCATGACTCTGGAAATGTATAAGTCCTGAATGGAGGACAGGTTGGCACCGATGATCTTTTCTGCAGTCCTGACTGTCCGTTGTAGTCTGCTCCTGTTCTTTTTGGTGGACAAACCAGACAGTGATGGACGTGTAGAGGACAGACTGGATGATGGCTGTGTAAAAGTGGATCAGCAGCTCCTTAGGCAGGTTGAGCTTCCTGAGCTGGTGCAGGAAGTACATCCTCTGCTGGGCCTTCTTGATGATGGTGTCCATGTTGGGCTCCCACTTTAGGTCCTGGGATATAGTGGATCCCAGACACCTGAAAGATTCCACAGCAGACACAGGGCTGTTGAGTATGGTGATGGGGGGCAGAGTGGGGGGGCTCCTCCTGAAGTCCACGATCATCTCCACAGTTTTGAGCGTGTTAAGCTCTAGGTTGTTCTGGCCGCACCAGAGAGCCAGCTGATCAACCTCCCATCTGTAGGCCGACTCATCAACGTTCCGTATGAGGCCGATGACCGTTGTGTCGTCAGCAAACTTCAGGAGTTTGACAGATGGGTCTTTTGAGGTGCAGTCATTGGTGTAGTGGGAGAAGAGCAGTGGGGAGAGCATACACCCCTGGGGGTCGCCAGTGGTAATAGTCCAGGTGTTGGATGTGATGTTCCCCAGTCTCACCTGCTGAGTCAGGAAGTTTGTGATCCACTGACAGGTGGAGGCTGGCACAATGAGCCGGGTGAGTTTGATGCTGAGGATGTCCGGGATGATGGTTTTGAACGCCGAGCTGAAGTCCACGAACAGGATCCTTGCATATGTCCCTGGAGAGTCGAGGTGTTGCAGGATGTAATGCAGTCCCAAGTTGACTGCATCATCCACTGACCTGTTAGCCCTATAGGCAAAATGCAGGGGGTCCAGCAAGGGGCCAGTAATGTCCTTTAAGTGGGCCAACACCAGTCTTTCAAAGGACTTCATGACTACAGATGTCAGGGCGACAGGTCTGTAGTCATTTAGTACAGAGATGGAGGTTTTTTTGGGGACCCGGATGATTGTGGAGCATTTGAAGCAGGAGGGAACTTCACACAGTTCCAGTGATCTGTTGAAGTTCTGTGTGAAGATGGAGGCCAGCTGGTCTGCACAGATTTTCAGGCAGGATAGAGACACACCGTCGGGGCCAGGAGCCTTCCTGATCTTCTGCCTTTGGAAGAGGTGGCTCACATCCTCTTCACAGATCTTGAGTGCAGGTGAGGGGTCAGAGAGGGGGGTGACAGTGTGTCAGAGGGAGAAGGTGACTGTTTGAAAATGGTGTTGGAGCGGGGAGAGGTGTGACTATGGGCTTTTCAAACCTACAATAAAATCCATTCAGCTTGTCTGCCAGTTGTTGAGTATTAGTGTTGGGGGATGGTCTCCTGTAGTTGGTGAGTGTCCGCAGGCCTCTCCACACTGACGCAGGGTTGTTGGCTGCAAAGCTGTTATTTAGCTTTTCAGCGTAGCATCTCTTTGCTTTGATCTCCTTAGTCATTGTGTTCCTGGCCTGGTTGTACAGGACTCTGTTCCCACTTTTGAAGGCCTCCTCCTTGGTCTGACGAAGCTGCCTGAGTTTTGCTGTGAACCAGGGTTTTTGGTTGTTGTATGTGTGGAAGGTTTTAGTCGGCACACACATGTCCTCACAAAAACTGATGTAAGATGTCACAGTGTCAGTTAGTTCGTCCAGATCAGTGGCTGCAGCCTCAAAAACACACCAGTCAGTGCAGTCAAAGCAGGCCTGTAACTCCAGCTTTGACGCGTTGGTCCATCTTTTCAGTCTTAACAACAGGTTTAGCAGATTTCAGTTGATGCCTGTATGTTGGAATAAGATGAACCAGACAGTGATCAGAGAGTCCCAGGGCTGCACAGGGAACAAAGCGATAGATGTCCTTTAATGTTGTGTAGCAGTGGTCCAGTGTGTTAGTGTCCCTGGTGGGACACTTAATATGCTGTCTGTACTTTGGGAGTTGGTGGCTGAGGTTTGCTCGGTTGAAGTCTCCAAGAACAATAAGCAGGGAGTCTGGATGTTTTTTCTCCACGTTAGTTAGCTGGTCGGCCAGGTGAAGTAATGCCTCACTAACAGGCCTGAGGTGGAATGTAAACAGCGACCAGGACAAACGAGGAAAACTCCCGCGGTGAATAAAACGGTTTACAGTTTATAAATAATGTCTCTAAGTGACGGCTGCAGGATTTTTCCAACACTGTGACATCTGTGCACCAACCTTCCACCTCCCTTTGTTTTTCCCGTGAGCTCCCTTTTGCAATCCGCGCGGATGAAATTAAATCCCGGTAGGTGAAGTGCACTGTCCGGGATGTGCTCGGTGACCCAGGATTTGGTGAAACAGAGGGCTGCAGATCTGCAGAAGTCCGAGTTAGTACTTATGTGGAGAAGCAGTTGGTAAATGTTACCAGAGAGGGACGGCAGAAAACAACGTTAATAAACAAAAACACAAAAGCCATGGAGCTTAATCCAGAGGCTGCCGTATGGGGCACAACCATAAATGACAGTTTAAAGTGAAGGGCCACTCAAAAGTATTTGAGTTTGAACTTGAAAGTTCTTGAAAAACATCCCTTGCAAAATGCTGTCAGCCAAAAGAATCATTCAGTTAAAGGACCAGTCATTCATTCAGTCATATTGCAGATATTTCAAAAGCAGAAAGTCCTTTAACTTTCCAAAAAGACAGCAGTTAACATCCTGCCACTCAAAATCAAAGCGGAGAAGCATAAGAAAAAATAACAAAACACATTAGCCGCAGCCTGGATTCTTCCTTTTGAGATAAATCACCTATTTGATGTACATGTTTTATTTTTATTTTTTCACCCTGTGTATTTTCTCTCCACTGTAGAAGTAAATAAGACAAAGTGGATGGATGCATTGATTATCCTAGATTGTTGACAACAGTTTAACAGCTCCTGGAGATGGACTCCTTTAACATGGGTTATACAGACCATTTCACTATGGACTAAAGATCCATAGTGAAATGCTGACAGACGCCCTTTCCCTCCATAGTCATCTTTTTAAGGTGAAACTCCTGTTAGCTTCAGATGAGTCGACACTTTAAAAAAGGGGGCATCTTAAGGTCCCTGTAAGTTATTTTTTTTTTTTTTTTTTTTTTTTTTTTTACTGTTCACTGTTTGATGGACAATTTCATATCCTGTAGTTTCCCTGTGCTCAGCATAGTTTTTAAAGAGCAGATAGCTTTAGTTTAATGGAGTTCAGGCTATATTCTAGTAGTCTTGCAGCTATTCTTAGAACGGTCCAGCCCTCCTGTCTTTCTCTGGTTATTCCCGACATCACTTCTTCCATCATTCTTTTACCCCTTTCTCTCTTTCCTCTTCTTTCTTTTCACTACTTTCTTTCCTCTGCTCACCTCCTTCCCAATTTCTCGTCCTCATTCCCTTTTCCTCACAGAAGGATTTCAGGTCATTCCATCAGATTTGCACTGTTTTCAGACCTTCACTCATCTTCTGTACTTTTCCACCTCTCACATCCACAGTTCTCTCCTCTCCTCTTCCCTTCTTTCCATGGTTAAATCAGTTTTGTCGCTGTAGTTGAGGAAATAGTCGGGGTGAACTCAATTTGACCCTGCTGAGTGCACAGCAAAGTATGCTTAGAAACACACAAACACAAAGTTTTACTCCAAGCAACACACACATGCACAGAAAATAATCAGTGTGTGTTTTTTTGTCAATGCAGACGGTTGACAAGCTTCGAGAGCATCTCAACAGACAACTGCCTCGACTCGGGAAGAAGAAGATTGACTCACTGGTTGTCAACTACGTGGCCAAACTGGTTGGTACACAGTGTGTGTGAGTGTGTTGGTGAGAGATAAAGAGAGGTCCAAGAGTTGTTGTATATTCCTTTGAGCCCAATTTCTTTTAAAAAGGTACATCATTCTCCAAGTTATATTTATTTTATGTTTGCCCTTTCCCTTTTTCGGGAAGGTTAAGTGACACTCACAGAGAGGATCGCTCAAGTTAAAAGAGGCCACTAGGTTGTTGCGTAAGTCCTCTAAAACAAACATCAGTTTTCTGTTTAAGACATGTATACTCAATCACTCAGTGACTTTTCTAGCTTTCAAAGGGTCCCTGGGGGGTTTTTTTGTAAAAAAAAAAAAAAAAAAGTTTTTGTAAAAATTTGAAACTTGCATTGTTTACATCTATGCTTCTTTGCTAGCAGTCCTCTTCTTCCCTGTCTTTGCTGGTGCACTGCTGTGTTTCTCTGCGCAATACTGACCCCTATTGATCAGTGGAATGACTTGAAACCATTGGCCGTAATTTGTCTGGTCGTCCGTGTGCACATGCAACAAACACATAAAAACATTGATCCATAACGGTACTACTCCTAATGGTCAAAAACTCCACAGGTCACCTTTTAAGAGGGAGTGATTTTAAGACACATTTTCTACCCTGGGTTTCGTCTCCCAGGATACATCTGCCCTACAGGTTGTTGGGGTTGCGTGTAGCCAGAGAGAGGAAGACTCGCTATACTAAGCTGAGCTAACCCTCTGCTGGCTATAGCGTTATAATTAACGTACAGACCCTTAATATCGATCTTCTCATCTCACTCTCCATAAGAAAGCAAAGGACATTTCCATAAATGTTGAACTATTCCTTTAACAATAGATAGGATTTTTTTTGTGGCACTTGCTATAGAAAGCACAAAACCAATGTTATTATCATTTCTTGATTGATCTAAATGTATATAAATGTATGCATGTGTAAATAGTATATGTGTGTATAATGAAGTAACATTGTGCCCCCCCACTTCTAAAACCAAACCTACGCCCTTTATATCCTCACAAAGGGCGACAGGTTGGATCTGAATAACCAAGTGGAAAGATGTAACCACTCACAGTCTCAGTACCCTATAGAGGTACTTGGTTCTGTAAAGTCAGTTTTTAGTATTCCTGAGAGGTAAATCCCTTCACGGCTAAGAGCAGCTGAAAGCAGACATACAGCATATATCAACACAACAGTATTAAATCAGGCCAAGGGTAAGGCTGGAATTGAATAGAAAGCAGGATGCACCACGTTTTGGGACTTTATGGAATTGCAAATGACAGAGTAAGAGACCAAAGAAACCCTCCGTGCTCTCAGCTGGATCGGTCGATGGCTCATCTCGGTATTACAGGCTCAGACTCAAAACCAAACTAATGGAAATAGCTGTGTTTGTACTCATTGTGGCATTGCCCTGCGACAGACAGAACGTGGCAATTGAATTAATTCAGCTGTGAGTGAAAGTGAAAAAGTTTCTCATCCTGGGAGCCGGACTTATTAAAACATACTCACGCAAGGAAGGACCCACAAGAAACAGCCTTCAGGGACGTTTTACTTAAAGAGCAGTCGACTATCTCACATCAGCTTGCACATCAAGCTGACTCATGCCTTAAAAACTGAGGGTGGTACTGTTTCACAGAGAGCTGACTTCCCTTCCACAAATAAAGAACATCTCCCCCTCTTGTCGGTGCTTATTGAGACTAATGGCTGTGTTGACACAGGGGAGAAGTTGGGGGTGAAATAGATTACAGCTTTTAAGAGCCAGGGAACTTCTGCTATGATACATTACAATTCCACAGCACATTATTGTCATAGTTATTTATTTCCCGTCGCTATTGCCACAGACAACTGAGACACATTCCTTTGTATAACATAGCCAATGTCAGAGCAAAGAACAACCCGCTAATAGCTGAATATGAATTACTGAAAGCGGGAATACATATTAAAAGTAATGCAATGAATTGAAATGGGTTGAAATATTTTAAATTATGCAGAAAAGTTATTCTATACCCAAGGTTATTAAACTTTGTCTCAGCAGGGGAGCCACACTAAGTAAATCCAGTCTCTTTCTCAGGCCGAGGCTCATTAAGACAAATCGCTGATTCCAGATTTTATTCTAATAGAAAGCCACACAGGGAATACTGCGTACGAATCTGTGTCTTTAAATCACTGGTTTGCCTGTTGTTTGCCTTTCTTTTCATCTCAGCTACACATTTTATCATTTTTACTCATCTTCAGGGGCCTGGACCACATCAGCAACGAGCAGAGCATCTCAAAAGAGATGTTAGTTGGAAAAGAAAGAAATGAAACTTGAATAATTTATTTCCCCTAAATGTATAAATCCCTGTGACAAATTCAATGGAACAAATAATAAAAACGCTGGAAGGTAGGTAGGTACGGTAAGGTAACGACTGTCCACAAGAGAGGAAATGGATCCCCCCAAAAAAAGAACACTGCACGTCTTCGTTTAAAGTTACAAAGCAGTTATTATTGTGGCCATGTTATTAAAAACATGACCAGCGTCTATCGACCACACACCCGTTTTCCTCCAGGGTTAAACAATCTCACACACACATGACACACAGACAAATGGATTTTCATGAAACAGCACATAAACAATACAAGTAAAAGAATCCCCATCAAGGGGGAAAAAAGGGTAAATAATAATAAAAATTAATTTTAAAAAAGCAACAAATGAATAAAAAGTAATTAAAATTATGAGAACATCAACTAAAAATGAAAATAAATACATTTTAAAGTTAAAAAGGGAATAATAATAATGAATATAATAATAAAATGATAAAGAAAGGAAAAAGACAACAAGAGAGGTAAAATAGAGAAACATTAAAGTAGAAACAGAACAGAAAAAAAAATACATATAACTTCAGTATAAGGGGTAAAGAAAAGAGGAGGAAAGAAAACAACCTCATTCATTTAATATAAAAGCTTAAAAATAAAGAAAAAAAAAAGCAATTAGGTAAATACCTTAACGTACCTCAACGACCATGGTGTAAAGAGATGCTGTATCACCGATGTGCCTTGATGTTTTTGGGAACCCATTCCCCCTCTTGCGGACAGGCAGTATGAAAAATTTAGCATAGACAATGTGCTAAATAGATTATTTTTGATGATTTTCTATTGTGATAAAAAAAATGTAAAAAGCCCAGAGGAGCTGATTATTGCATTTGTCTTTGACACCTCTTTTATTTTTGGCAAGTCCGTTACATAAGTGAAGCTAATTGAAATTCCCAGCCTGAGGTCACTGGAGGAGGTTTTCCCACTGCTGTGCAGGATGTGAGTGGGGCAGATTGCCTTCCTGTTATTCCACACGAGATGAGAGAGTGGTGATTTGTGGAAAGAAGGAGTGTGTATGTGTGTTCCAGTACGCAGCAGGCACGTTTTGGACGAGTCAGGTGCATTTGAATGATCCCCGGATGCTGACAGATGTGTGGTGAAATGATGTGGGCGAGTGTATGTGTGTGCTGGAACGTGTCTTTACATCCTGATCCATTGCGTTGCTCTAGTTCACTGGAATTAGAAATGAGAAGTGGGAGAAAACAAAGAGGGAAGTGGGGAAACTGATCATAGATCATAAAAGTGTACATTTCCACGAAAAAAACATCATCGGAGCAGAAATATGTCGAAATTGCATGTTTCAGATGTTTTACACAAAATTCTTATGTTGTGCAAAATGTCCCGGGCTGTGACTTGAGCGGAATGTTGAGGAAAATGTTTCACTTGAATCTAATCGAGCGTCTCCTTCCCTAAGCACTAACATGTGCATGTCTCTGTGTGTGTGTGTGTTTGTGTGTGTTTAGCTGGAGCTCATCAGACACATGCTGGAGTCAGTCTGGCTGAAGCATAAACTCGGCCCTCGTGTTTTGTGCTTGTGAGTAGCCCTCCCTCGTGTGTGTCTGCATTTAAAGTTGTGTTTCTATCTAATGTAATGTAAAGCAGAAAGCATTGACAGAATGTGTGTGTGTGTGTTCATCTACACGCATGTGTGCTCCAGACCCCCAATCACTCCCCGCTGTGTGTGTTCACATGTGAAAACTGTCGATGACCCCTCTTCACGTGTGCGCTCACGTTACACAACACTCCCATACAAATTTTTCTGTGTGTGTGTGTGTTCCAGCACACAGCAGGGCAGTCCAGCCGAGTGGTCCGTGTTTCATTTCATGTTGCGGATCCTGGAAGCCACGAGGGGTCTCTGCCTTCCCCTCCCACCAGGTACCATCCACACACACACACACACAGTCCTACACTTTCAGTTGTTATAATCCAGTCTGTCTCTGGCTCACCCAGAATAACAATGTGTGTTTGCACTAAGGGACAACAGACTCGCGCTCTTCAGCACTAATGTAACCAAAAATATGTTAAACATTTGCATAGTGTAGACATGGGTAAAGCGTAGTGTGAATACATTTTCAATCATTTGAATTCCTTTTACAATTTTTGCTGCATTAACCCCTGTTACACAATCCCAGGATTTTAGTCGCTCATGAGTAAAAGTTTGTGGGTTATAATCCTAAAGTGTGTGTGAAGAAGAAAGGAAATGAGAAATGACCCGAAGCAAGGCTGCAGATCCTTGACACTGAGGCCGCAGATGTAAATGTGAGTGTGAAGCTGTAAAACAGCAGGCATACTGAGTCAGTTTCCCTGGTAAATAAAAGTATGACACATTGTTGTCAGAAGTTGTGCAGTCAGGTGTACGTTTGTGTTAACAGTAGGTGCCTTTATTTATTTATTTTTTAGCCACGCTAATGGCTCTTTGTCCAGTACTTTGGTTTGTGACTAAACACTTGCAAAATTAATGACTTTACCAACAGCCTCAACTCAACCTCATGTTTAGTGATAATTACCAAATGTTAGCATGCTAACATGCTAAGAGGGTGAGTGTGGCAAACATTACCTGCTAAACATTCACATCAGCATTGTCAATTTGAGCATGTTGGCATGCTGACATTAACATTTAGCTCAAACCACTGCATCTAAATACAACCACACGTAGCCGCTAGCATGGCTGTAGACTTTTTTTCTTTGCCTTTGTTGTTTTCAGGAACATCAAACGCTTAAATGTCTTCTTTTCCTTCATCTGCCCTACCTTTCTGTCTCTGTCTCTCTCCAGGCTATCACACCCTGTTAGCAGTGTTTGCCGTGCGTTGCCTCCCTCATCACACCTTCCTACAGTACATTGACCACGGTGTCCTGCAGCTCACTGAAACCTTTGTGTCTCGGCTCATGACAGGTATGCACACGCGCACACGGACACACACACACTGCTAACTCTTTCTTTGCGTATCTCAGAAGTTTTACAAGAAAGATCATGTATGGTGTCAGTGTACAATGTCCTCTTGGTTATTCATTTTTCTACTGATGGCAATGTCAGTACGTTGGTCCACCACTTTGATCTAGACTGAAATCTTTCAACAACTAATGGATGGTTTTAAATGAAATTTTGAAAAGACATTCATGATCCCCAGAGGATGAATCCTAATGATGCAGGTATCAGATAAACAGCTGACTTTTTCTCTAGTGCCACCACAAGGTTGACATTTGTGTTTTTAGGGACATGTCTCAACTGTTAGATGGATTGCAATGAAATTTGATACAGACATTCATGTTCCCTTCAGCACTTTGGTGTGCCGGTGAGTTTTCCTCTAGGGCCACCATCTGATGAAGAGTTTAAGTTTTCCAATAATTTGGTTTATGACCAAATACCCACAAAACTAATGTAATTCCCATCATTCCCAGCTGTACGTTGTATTTAGTGTTAAATACCAAATCTAAACATGCTTACATGCCAAGTTGTGCACGTGGTGAACGTGGTGAACATTATACAGTACCTGCTAAAAGTTGGGATGTCAACATTGTCAGCTCAAAGCACCACAAATATAACCTCACAGGGCTGCTAGTGTTGACTTTAAGCTGTTATAGACTTAAAGTTTTATATCTATAAAACAAAATGAAAAAAATCTAATAAATACACAAGGATATCAAACACTCATTGTTTCACTGTTTAATACCAATAAGTAATGGTAGCATTATTGTACAACATATGGATTCTGACCCAGACCAAAATATATGATAAAATATAGAAAATATCATTAGTCAGTTAATTTAAAATAAACAGTACATATTGTAAATGGAGGTCATACAATAAATTATGCTGTAACAACTAAAACACATAAGCCTACAAATAAAATAATATAATATATAGAGGCAGCAGCAACAAATGACAGAAAATTACACAAAAATGTCCTAGAGACACAAAACTGATCAGTATTTCCAAAACCATTGTTGAGTCCAAGTGTAGCATATTGTTTTTATGTTTATCAAAGCACACTAATTTGAAGAAGTTTAACATATGAAAGCATGCGTAATGCAGGGATCATATTAGATGGTGTCATTTAAAGACATGAGGTGAAATTTTCTCTTACTGTTGCTTTCTCCTGTGTGATGCCGAGAGGCAAAGAAATACAGGAATGGATTTAGACAGTGATTAAAAAAGTAAAAACATTCCACAAACGTCAGCTTTTGACTAACAATAAGCAGTTTCTCGGAATCTGTGAAAAGGGCAGCCACATACACCACACGAAGAATCAGAGGGAAAAAGCCAACAACCAGGGAGGCAGCGATTATTCGAATGAAAAGTTTATTAACTCTAGGCTGTTTCTTTCCAGGCATTTGATTTCGTTTGACCCCTCTAACAAGTAGCAGGTAGAAAGACAACAAGACTAGATGGCTGAAAACTATAAATAAGATGTAGACCACTTCTAGCACCGGTTTGATCCTCTGATTCCTGCAGGTAGGACCTTCAGTCCGCTCACTTTTGGTGTTCACCTCTTTTAGTGAAAAAACAACTGGAAGAGCCTCAAGGGCTCCAAGCATCCACACACTGGACAGAAATAACCGCTGCCATGTTCTGGCCAGGCTCTCCCACTTTTTGGTATGAAGAACCTGGCAAATGAAAAGGACATTTTTAGTTTGATATCTTATTGCTTTCTACAGTCACTACTTTACAGAATTGCTCATGTATGTTTGCTTTGAAAAGCAAATAGGATCAGAGCTGACAACAACCCACTGATAACATGTAAGCCCCAATTCAGAGTTTAAAGTTTCTATGATTCATGATCTGTGGATATTTATTTGTGAAGGACACTGGCAGTGATGTAAAGTGCTACACAGAATGGTCTTCGATATATATATCCATTTGAGGATTGCATTGTTTTATCATTTTTATCCGCTTTTGTTTCAATTGTTTCAAACTTAATGCTTATTGCCTCTTGTATCTTTTCCTGACAAATAACAAATCCTTGTGGGAATGTTAGTGTCTTACCTGGTAGTACCTCTGAATACTTATAAGCACCAGAATGTTCAAGTCGGAGGTGATGCAGAAAAAGAAGAAATAAAACAGAATTTGACAGACTTCATGTGTCAAATGTGGTCCATTGAAGAAAATAACCACACCAACAGGCAAGCAGAGCAGGCAGAGGAGGTCTGACACTGCCAGGTTGAAGAAAAGGCGCTGCGGCATGGAGGACCCGTGCAGATGCCTACTGAGTTTTACGATCACGCAGATGTTAGCAGGAATGCCAAACAGGCAACTGACTGCAATAATCACACCAGCAACAATGTACCAGGGATTGAGGCTTGAGGTCAGTGGCATTCCTGGCGTGGAGCAATTATTGATGGAGGAGTTACAGAAGAGGGAGGAAGAGGCGTTGGAGCTGCAGTCAACGGTCATCATGGAGGAGGAATGAAGGAGAACGATGAAGAAAGGATGAGACTTCACTGAAGCAAATCCGACAAATAAAAAAGCCTCCTTTTATGTCGAGCCCGGACTGCATGTTTTTTTGAGCTGCTCAGCATGAAATATTTTACTTTACCACAATGGTCGTGGGCACACCTGTTAAAGACTACTTTCTGAATTACCCCAGAAACCCCCTAAACCTACAGGGCTGTTCAATGTGGTGAACAGCTCTAGTATGGAGCCCCTAAGTGTTAAAATATAAAATACATTATTAAATACATTCTAATATGAATACGTTGTGTAAAATACGTGGACAACTTGATTATATTATTTATATATTTTTGGAAGTTACATTTTCACAGTGACACTTTTATTTCATAATGTTACTTTTGATGACAATGAAGTCACCAGTGCCCGCCCTTTCAGCCAATCACATGTTTCCCCAGCGACCCCGCAGGCTAACCACCTGCGAGAAAGCTAGTTAAAGCCATTTGGCTACAACAACCAAGACTGTGTGTTTTTGCTCTTCACAGCTTTGTGCATCTTTAGAATCACTACACTGCAGGTCACCGCACATGTCACGTGACTGAAAACTATGACTACTGGTAGACATGGTGGAACAGCGTAAATGGTTGCTCTTGAAGACTAAATAACCACTGAACCTGCAAAACCAGGTCACCCTATACAGCTGTGACCTCTGGTTGAGCATGTTGGCCAGATGCTGCAGTTATCTGACTTCAGTGGTTATTACATGTGAAAGTTTAACACATGAAAAAAGCAACATCCTTAAACAACCATTTTTTGAATACTTTTTACATTGTATGTACAAGAGGCCAGAGGTTAAAGGTAGGTACCATTGGGTTTCAGTGCATTACTCACAGACAATGATATTGTGTAGTTTGTATGTCTTGGTTTGGATTTCATACCACGGAAAGCACATTGTTCAAAGGCCAAACATTGTGACTTGGCACTGAGATCAACAGAACAAAAATATCTGGGCTTCCTCATTACTCTTGATCTTGATGTAGTTTACATGGTTCTTTCTCATGGGGAGAACAAAGATCCTTAAAGATGAAAAGATTATTTAAAGGACAGAGTCCAAATGGTTTTAAACTTCAAAGTGACAGAATTGAATGTTTCGAGACTTTGAAGTGAGAGGGCATCACTTTAACCAAATAAGTATATACCTATTTACATTTTTGCTATATTATCCTGGGTAATTGGCAGGGCAGGTGTGCACTTTCTGCCTCATTAGAAACACACACAAACATATATTCCCATATAGAATTTATCATTCTTACCAGTCTTTCCAAGCCTGGTTCCTAGCTTCTGAAATGCCATTCACATCACAGATACTTTCAACAATTTACATAAATCATGAAGTGAAACAAAATGGTAATCCAGTCCTATTATTGGACTTTATACTGGTAATTATTTACAGTTACAATCAATCAAAATTATTTAACACCCACTGCAAATCAGGTTTATTGTCAAGTTCAGCTGAAAATGCAACCTTTGACTTCTCCAGTCTCAAAATTATTCAACCCCTTCATAGCAAGCATCTTTAGTACTTAGTAGAGCATCCTTTTGCTGTTATGACCTGCTGCAAACGAAATGCATAGCCAGACACCAGCTCCTGGCAGCGTTCCTGAGGAATCTTGGCCCATTCCTCATGAGCAATGGCGTCTAGTTCAGTAATATTCCTGGGTTTTCATACTGCAACTGCCTTCTTGTTACTTCATTAATCGTATTTGCATTGTAATGATGAATTCATACCATAAATAACTGATTGCTTTTCTCCTTATAACATTTTAAATATCTTAATGTAATTGTTTTATTTAATTTCCCCAGTAAACAGAAAGCAGAGTGCTGTTTGCTTGTACATATCTAAAATCACAAAGACAAGGAAGGACTTGGTGCAGATATTGATTGGCGTTTACAGTAACATAGACAATAGCACTGAATGTAACCGTCCGTACCCCGTCATGCAGACTTCCAGCTCCCATTGAGTTAAAACTGCAGCTGGACCGGGACTGAACACAGCCTCCGAGACCGATGGAGGCCGGTTTGACAACAGGGAATACAGTGCCGAGGTGGTTTTGTTGGCGGGTTTGGCTCTTGGCACCCCGGGGCTGACTCAGCTAATAGGACCGCTAGCTGCACGTTTAACCGAGCTAACTAGCTACAGATTCAGTTAGCAGTTTAGCAAAAAGTAGAGCTATCTGTCCACCAAGAAACTCTGTAAATCACTACGGTACTGTATTCCCTGTTAGTCTTAGAGACTGTGTTCAGACCTGTTCATTCCACATTCACTGGGAGGCTGCTGATCGCGGTTTTGTTGCCCCCTCGCCAGGTGTTGTGCCTAATTCTGCTTGCCTACCGAGAATTGCATGCACCTCGCGGGAGGTACCGGTCATTTCTGCTGAGAAAAGAGGTGGATGCAAATCCTACCGCCTACATCATCATGTATTGCCGAATTATGTATCCACCTCTTAAGGTCCTTTTCAGACACTTTGATCAAATACGGTTATCACCACATATTTTTGCTGAATCTTAAGGAATGCTACTTATACAAAGTGTAAAAACATATTAACGACTCTAAACGTTCATAAGATATACCTGAATCATTTATCGCCATTGATGAACCACACAAAGAATATTATGGCATTTAAAAGCAGTGTTTGGAGGTGCATGCAATTCTCGGCAGGCATGCAAAATTTGGCATAACACCGGCTCCAGGTTAGCCATGATCCTGGCCTGAAAATTTCAAGTGCTTGAGTAGAGGTGTAAACACTAACACTCCCCTGGTTCTCCGAGCTCCCGGTCCGGGCTGAACCAGCTATGACCCTTAACCTTAATTACATAACGGCCGCGGTACTTTAGAAACGCTATTTGGTCATCAGCAAACTCCATAAATCGCAGAGAGTTGAGACAGAGCAGCCCGGGGACACGGGGAACTTTAGGACACCATTACAATGGCGTAGGACGTAGACAGTGAAGCAGCTGACTTCCGATGTTGAAAGAGCAACTGTCAGCTAGCCCGAACAGGCCATCGACTAGCCAATCAACTTGCCCGACCCAGGTCGAAACCCTGGGTTCAAGTCAGGGTACTGTGATGGCCACTGTAGAAATCTTCCAGGACTTCTTCTGCAACGAAGCCCAGTTGCACCAGGTGTGCACCAGGTGTGCTCGAGGCAACACCTGTTATGCATATTATATTTGTGCTGTTCTGAAGGATTCTGTTTGGGGTGTTGAATAATTTTGAAACTGAATTCTGGGAAAACAAACGCTATTTCAGTTGCTTTTGTTTGATTTGTTCATTGCAAACAGCTGAAAGTCTGTAATAGTTGACAATAAACCTGATTTGCAGTGGGGATTGAATAGTTTTGATTGCAAATGTAGATGTAATATCCAACAATTAGGCTCTTGCTGGCATTTTCAGATGAGGAGTGAACACTCTATAGCCATACTAGATACTTGTAGACCTACTGCACGGTGGTGCTTTGAGCTAAATGCTAATTTCAGCTAACATGCTGATGTGTAGTGATATGTTATGAGCACTGGATACATTTTGACCTGATGATGAAAATATGATTCTTTCTCTGGGGGACATGAATGTGTGTTCAAAACTTCATGATAATCCATCCAATTGTTGTATTTCAGTCTAGACCAAAGTGGTGTACTGACAAATGTAATGTTATAGACTGTATTGGTGGAAAAAGTTTAAGAAAGGAATTTAATAATCTGGGAAAAACTCATCATCTGCTCACCTACATTTTGAGAAGTTAGTTGAGGTGGTTTTTGCTCCTTATAACAATACACCCTGAGACGGGAGGTATGCCAACTGCATATCCCAGAATGCTTTTGAGCTCCTGGGAGTCTTCCAGAAGCCGCTGAAGCAAGATGCCAGGTCAAAGGATGTCACAGGCTCTCTGCTTCTGTTTCCTTTTTGAATTGATGGATCTCACTGTGACACAAAAATACAGCGTTCTGAAATTTCTTACAGCCAGAATAAGAAAGTGGTACTGACTCAGAATCCTCTTGCGCTTGGGAAGCTCTGTTTGCCAAAACATTGTCATTTTTCTATATAAGTGAGCTATTCCCCTAATGCTTTTTTTATCCATGGAAATGAGCATATAAGAAGAATAGTTATTGTAGCTACAGCAATTTGGGATTTTGTTGATTTGCATTTGTTTTACCTGCAGTGTCTCCAGGAAAAGAAAATAGATGTTTAATCCCACGGTTCCTTCAGAAAGGATTTTGAGTAATTAACTTAGATATACAAGTACAGAAAGAAGGTGTGACATGGAATTATTTGTCCCTCCATGTGATATTCTTCTTCAGATGAGTAATTAGCACCATGCCTCCTCTCTTTTCCCCTCTCTCTCTCTTTGTGTTCAGATTTGGACAACAGTGATGCCAACGAGAGACTGAAGTTCAGCATACTTAAGAGACTCCCTGAGGTACTTCTGTGTGTGTTTGAGTGTGTGGGGCCAAAACACAAGGTTTGTATGCGGGGCCACGGGTCGTTTGGATTAGCTTATCTAACAGGGAAAGATTAAAAGGAGCTTATTCAACCTTTTCTATCTGCTGTAGTCACTCCAAAAAGAATCTCATAGCATAATATCAGCCGTCCACGTGGTGAGATGTCGAGCGTACAAACTTAGAGGGCAGAGCTGAAATGTAGCAGCCCATGGCCGGTGAGAATTTCTCAGCCTGGATGGTATAAAACAATGCATGAGGCTATTATAATCCCATCTATTAGTGAGAAGGAAGTCTTGATCTTTTCTCGAATGGTTCTCTCCCCAAACTTTCCGTTCTGGTCCAATTAAGAGTTTGAAGCTATTTTAGGTCTCATCTCCCTCAAGCCCCCCTCAAGCCAATCACCAAGCACTTGTGTAACTGGCTGGTGTTTATGTGTGTGTGCGTGTGTTGGGGAGGGGGTAGTGTAGGTAGTTACCGAGTCTGTGTGTATTATGTGTGTCCCTAACTCTTGTGTAACTTCCACGTGTTCTTGTGTGGGTACAGTATATTTCTTCTGTAGCTGTGTGTGTGTGTGTGTGTGTGTGTGTGTGTGTGTGTGTGTGTGTGTGTGTTCCATCCGCATTGTGATCAGAGGAATGTTGAGTGTTTAGTGTCTCTGTTCTGTTTCCTGCCCGTCAGACCTTTGTTGGGTGAGTTTGGCAGGCAGGAGAGATTTAGCAGGTACAGCACACACACACACACACACACACACACACACACTCCTACAGAGCTAGAAAACAGGAGATGGCCCATTGCTGGAAATTCATATCTTGGCTAAGCACCCCTCATAACTCTCATTATATATGTGTTTAACTCTCACATGTCTTTTCAAAGTTTCTAAAAGGCTGCATTCTTATTGAGAGGTTGTAATTATTTTGAGTTTATTTGAGTGTTCTAGCTAAATAAATTATCATGTGATTATTTTATCTATGAATACACTCTCAATTGAACTTCAATTGAAAGAGGACTATATTGTGATATAAAAAGACATATACCGTAAAAAAGGATTTGAGCCATATTGCCTACTCCTTTTACATGTTCAGTCAGGTAATAATCATCATTCATTTCAAACGGCTGCGTGTTCTTAATAAACAACAAAAACGGCGACACCAAAAGGAGACAATTGTGCAAAATAGTTTGAGCACTGTCTCAGCAAAAACATACGTATTAATCTCAACTTGTTTCTTCTCACCTCTGACAATAACACAACCCTTGAAGGGATCCAGCAGCTCCGTATCAACTTGGCAGCGAGTCTGAAGCTGGACAGAAAGCAGCCCTGAGGAAAAGCTGCATTCTCTCTTATTGTCAGCCACACCTGTTGTCTCTGTTTGGTTATTACGTGATATTTATTACTGTGGTGTGCACAGAACATTTTGATTCCTCTGGAATTCCTCATTAGCAGTCAACTCCTAAATAATGGTTTTGAGTTCCAGTTGGCAAAATGGAAAGGGACAGATGTTCACATGCTTCAGGGATGGGTTTTTTAGCTACATGCCTAAAATGCAAATTGTAAAATGTGTGTGTGTGTGTGTGTCTGTGTGTAGCCTATGGAGCAGAGGATCTACCATATGTGGGACCATCCTGTCAGTTCAGCTTCAATCTCCAGGGATTATGTCACGACTCTGCTGGAGAAACACAGCAAAAACAAGGTGATAAAGGAACTCATTAGCACTCGCTAACTATGGGGAAAATCTCTCAGACATACATGAAATCCCTCCAGAAAAAAAAGTGTGACATGAAGTTTGTAGCGCTGAAGTGGTTAGTTTGTCACTCACTTAGTTGATAGACATTTTGATGTCAAATTTAATTTGATCAGTCATTTATCTAGCAACAAGCCAAAGAGTCTACAGCCATGCTAGCGCTTCTCTTACCCTGTAAGTAGACACAGTGGTGCTTTGCGCTAAATGCTAAATCAGCATGCTAACATGTTCCCAATGACAATGATAACATGATAATATTCAGTAGGTATATTGTTTACCTTGTTCAACATCTTAGTTTAGTGTCGCTAGCATGCTAACATTTGCTAATTAGCAATAAACACATATTACAGCCAAAGCTAATGGGAATGTCATTAATTTTGTACAAATTTAGTCAAAAAACAAAAGATTATTGTCTAAAAATGCTACAAAAATGTGCTGATTCCAGCTGTTCAAATTGTGAAGATGGTGGTGCTTGTCTCCTTTTTTAAAATCTTCTAAATTTGATATGTTTGTGTATTGGGCTATTGGTCAATTGGACATCCCCTCGGGCTCTGGAAAATTGTGATGGGCTTTTGCCACTATTATCACAGGTTTCTGACAAGGAATCCTTACCTTACCTTATTAAATGTGTTTAAACAGTGGCCCCAGTTGTACAGCCAACACAGCATCTATATACACCCAATGCCATTGGCCAGTTTCAGTCATCTAATTGGGTAGCGGACTGGTATGGAGAGCCAGTAGCAATTCGTAAAAAATATATGGGTGCCTAAAATGTTTAGATCCATAAGAGGAAATAATTGAGTCAAGGTAATAGGTTTTTTCTGCAGATTTGTCTTGACTGTGTATGTCCGGAAAGCCTGCAGAATACACAGTTGTGTTTTTGCTTTTCCTTCCTCCTCAGGGATTTACATTCAGCAGCAGAGAGAGGCCAGGCTTCAGACCTGAGTTTCTGCCTCTTACCTACCTGGCAAAAATGCTCTCTGATATAGAGGAACAAGGTAGTGTACGCGTGTGTGTGTACGTGTGTGTGTGTATCCTGCCTTTGGAGGATTAAGACAGCTTGTGTGTGTTTATGTGCATGCTTGGTCAGAATGCAGCAGCCTCTCATCACGAAGGAGCAAGGAAGGAAGTGTTTGGCTGTGTCTTGTGTTATATTCCCTAAAAGAAGCTGTATCACTCTCTAAACTTCTCTTCCTGCGTTCCAGCTCTGAACCCTTTCGAGGAGCAGGAGAACGTGGACGCGAGGTTTGTGGAGGAGACGGCTCTGAAACAGACAGTAATACTGCTGGGCTTTGAGGAAAAATGAAGGATGTGCAGGGGAGCGGAAGGGCGGAGAGGGACAGGGGATGGATGGATTTAGGGGGAAACAGATGGGGGGGGGGGATGTGTCATCATTGACTCGGCCTTGAGGACAAGTGCCGGATGGATGGATGGATGATGGAGGGACGGAGGGCGAGAAGCGAAAGATGAATGGAGAGATTGAGCGCCCATAAACAAGCTCTCAGTGTTTTATGACAAATTAGGGTGGGACAGAGCCATAGATGGATGGAGACGCCCAGAAAGGGAAGATGGAGGGGGGAATAGGAGACAGATCGGATAAAAAAAGTCATCCTATTTTTCCACCTCTAAATACTGAAGTGTGATATGATGTGAGAGGGACAGTGGCTTGTTATTTTACAATACACAAACAATGTAAGAACTGTGTTTAAAATGGAAACAATAGTAACACAATTCAATTTGGGGAAACATGCTTTTCATTTTTTTTTATTAAAAATCAATAACTGCAGGCAGCTGTTTATCTGAACTCATATTTCTGTAGCGGCAACAATTCTCTCTCCACAACTTCTCCACTTCCTCTCATACAATTTATGAACATTGATGTCAAATACTGCAAACAGTATTTATAAATCAAACACGCTTATTTGTCCTCCTGTGCTCTCTGTAATGCTGCTGCACCCCATCAACTTGATTACATGCTGACAAAAGCGTCGCAGACAGAGCCGCTTGATATGGTCTCTCAGTGGCTGCTGTGCAT
The DNA here is from genome assembly GCF_021292245.1 of Micropterus dolomieu. Lineage (NCBI taxonomy): Eukaryota > Metazoa > Chordata > Actinopteri > Centrarchiformes > Centrarchidae > Micropterus > Micropterus dolomieu. The sequence continues at coordinate 11,727,824 of NC_060165.1, read as the reverse complement.
TCAATCTGGTCTTTAACAATAAGTTATACAGAATATTTGCAGCTGAAAGGAGTGCTGGTATAACTCAGTGAGACTAACAGGCCCTTGCAAAGATTTAAAATTACAAGCCCAAACAGTGTTATAAATGGAATATACTGTATTTTCAATATACAAATTAACATATTCTTAATAGGAAATACACTGATTGTTACTTTATACAAAAACTAAATTGCTGAAGGATTAGAAGGATTTTCAAGCTTTGAGATGACTGAGTAAAGTGGCTATCAGGAACGTTTCAAATATTTAGGAAATTCACTGTTGCTGGATTTGTACGGAGAATAAGGGCTGGCTATCATTTGAACTGTTTTGATACTAGTACTGGTATGATACCTATGTTGCTGCACAGCACTAAATGATATCATAATTAGAGAAATATGAACATGTTTCTCTACAAATTCCTCAGCCAAAATTCTCAAATCTTAAACGTCTAAACACAAGTGACCATACAAAAACATTGGCTTGCATAAAACTGCCTAAAACTAGCTCAATATTTATTTAAAGTGAGACTATATTTACTTTTAAAAGGAGATATACCACATTCTTAGTACAAAATGATACCTTACTTTGAGTAAGTAAGTGAATCAAAATTGCTAGTTTTAGGCTATTTTAAAGTGGGACTACATACCTAAACCACACACACACACACACACACACACACACACACACACACACACAGTTAGTACAAGAACTTCGTCTCACTTAAATTGCTATATTGTGATTTAAAGTTAGACTATTTTACTTTTGTAAGACAAGGTTTCATATTCTTACTTATATAAATGAAAAGTTGAATTCATAGGCAATAAAACACACTCTACCAAATTCTATACACTCAGGGTTTTGCTGCTACAGCCTTATTGGTCTGGTATGACTTGTATATTATGATGGCTAATGTTAGCAATCTTTAGGTTGATATCTCTATAAGTCTCTAAGACTGAGCTAGTTTGCTAACACCATTGCTCTTCTTTTTGTTTTAGCACTTTCCATGCAATTGTCATTTACTCATCGGCTTACAATAAACCAGGAAGCTGGCTGAAGAAAAAGTAAACAAGGTCTAAGGTAATACACAAGGATAAAAATTAGCAGTCCACTCATTTTATAGTGCCTTTATTCATATAGCCTATTGTAAAAATCAATCTCCAAAATGCTTTACAAACCATAAAATCAAAGAAGACAGTACAGGGTTAATAGGGCAATACAAATTAAAATAATAAAAAAATAAAAAACTGACATTACTCACCCTGCCTGCACACACACACAAACATCTAGTTTGAATAACGTGCCATAATGTGGCCGTGTGCCCTCAATCATGACTAAGCTCTTACTGTAAGTGGAGAAATTCTTTGGTAGTGGTGGTGATGGTGGTGTGTGTGTGTGTGTGTGTGTGTGTGGGTGGCATGTGTTCATAATCCTTTTCACACTGTCTGAATGTTAGCAGCCCACGAGACTCAATGCCAGAGATTATTTACACCTCCGTGTTTGTGCTTTGAATTGAGAAATGACAAAACATTCCTCTGAATAAAAAGGGATTTCTTAATCACTCATGTTTCTTATGGTTACACAAAAAAAGTTTTGTACGATGAAATGTAAATAAAGAGATTCCCCCCGCCCCATGTTTTCTGTATTTCTCTCTCTGCCATACTTTTGAAGAGCATGGTGTACCGATAAGTTCCGTGGCAACAGTTAGGCCTTGGCTAACTTTGTTTCCAATGAATCTCCTTTGAACCCAAGAATATTTAGAGCCAGTTGCACTGTGGAGCCTTGAGGTAAATTAGGAAATGATCTCAGCATGCAGTCAAATAGTTTGTAGCTTGAACAGCTCTGCAGAACAGTAAGTGAGCTCTCAGATTCTTCGCAAAATTGTGTGTTTTGGACAAACTCAGCTGAGTTCCCCTAAAGTCTGCAGATAATCTCAGCATCGCTCATCATATGCGCTGAGTCACTTACTAATAAACGCCCATCATGCTTTTAGACATGCTTGTTTTTCAATACCTACATTAGTGCCAAATTATACACTTTTTTTTTACCATGAGCTTTATCACCTTGGTACAGTTGTCTCATATCATTATTCTTCTGGGGAACTTCCTTTTAAATGTGAATAAATCCCTCATTTCCCACTCAATTGCCTCCTCCGCACTCTGCTATGCAGTCAGTGTTATGTAGCTGGCCAAATAAGCACAACAACAGTTAGGGGGTAAGTTTATCTGACAGCTTGCAGTGGATGATCACACACACACCTCATTGTTAGGTGGACAGGGCTGCCTCAAAATTGGATAAACTCAACCTGCTGCCTTCTTGAAACTTTTAAGAAGTTTACTCACACAGATTAGGCCGACACAAGTGGTTCTCAAAGTTTTTTGTCTGACTCAGCCCCACATCCTTATCAGATGAGCTCAACTCATCGCCACAGCTAATTATTTAAACTATTTGGCCATTACCTTTAGCTAATTATTTCAAGTTAATCCTTTACTTTTAGCTAACTATTTCAACAGGTGATCCATTACTTTAGCTAATTACAATATTTCAACTATTTATGTATTCATTTTATGTAATTATTTAAATGATTTAGCCAATACTTATAATTATTTCAAGTTTACCCTCTACAACTATTTTGACTTGCTAACCACTTTTTCATGCACTCTCATTGGCAACTAAAGAACTGACTGATGTGGGTGGGCGGCGTCTCATGTGCTATCAGCCTTGTATTATTACAAGTTAAGTTACATTATACAATTATTATGACTAATAATATATTTACTTTAGATCAGCCTCAGCCATTTGTAATTCTATTTGGATGTTGTTTTTTTACTAAACTCAAAAACAGTGTATACATATACTTTTTGATCAAATTATGATTTATATTATAATAGCGACTACAGAAGTACAGAAATAGTTGGGAATCATTAATGAGCACAGTAATGGTCCCCACATGAACGCAGTTAACAAACACATGTGCTTACAAGCTGCAAAACATGCTCACTAGCACCAAAACTACTCAAGCTAAGATCAGCAGGTACTTCCAGTAAGTTTTTAGATGCTTCAAAGGCAAGTGACTTTGACTCTCCGTCCCATTTAGAGCTCTGCTTTTATCCATTTTTTCCCTACGATTGTCCTCTGCCACCTTTTGTAACGGCCGTCTCTCATTCCTCTTCATTGAAATTCTCCTCTCTCTTGTCATTCTCTATGTTCTTTCATTGCCTGATCTGCCTCTCTATATTTACATTTATCATTTCAGGCATTAAGCAGCCACTCTTAGCCTAGCTTAGAGCTTAAACCCATTGCAATTTATGCATCGGCTGCAAGATTACAAGTGCGGGGGATGAAACGGCTGAAGAATATGTCGAAATATTCCAGTGTCCCTGAGAAATTTTTAAGAGAAAGGTAGTGAGACGATAATGATGTGTTGCTCATTACAGAAATAAATACAAAACTTCATTAGTAGATACGTTGTAACAATACAACACAAGTTTTATCTCCACTAAGTCCTCTGTCTTCTCTTCCACTCTCTTACAGTAAGTAGTGTTACTGCAAGCTAGAGTGTAAACAAGCTCTTGCCAGTAATTCTTTTTTTTTAAAAAGGAAACAAAATTACAACCAGATGCAGTCCTCAAGTACGCTCTCACATGACAAAACAGCAGTGGTATGCTGGACAGTGAGTACACAAACATACACAAGGAGCAGGGAGGAGGAGGAAGGAGCGGCACAGAGAGGTGTGTGGAGAGCAGATACATCAAGTATGATAGAAATGTGCCAAATCATTGAGATGCACTGGAAAATATATGAAAAAAAATCGTCATTGGCTTTTACATTTTATGCTTCTGAAGGACACTGATGTGAACGGTGGGGATTAAAAAATAAGCCCAAAGCAACACCCCCATGTTTATGAATGTTGTTTTCTATATCTCTAAGGGTTTGAGTGTTGGTTTGCGGATGTGTCTCATGTTGGCTCCTGGTTGGGATGGTTTGAAGGGGGCCTGGGCTCCGTAGGGTTTTGGCAGAGGGAGCGGGCCGGTCAGGGGGATGTATGCGTTGGGACGGGTTTCAGCTGTGGTGTACTCTCCATTAGGCAACTGATTCCACTCCTCTTCTTCAGCCAGCTGCACACACAAACACACATACACACACACACACACACACACACACACAAATACCAGAGGCAGTTTTAATATTTGATGTAAGACTGCATGACCTTGGACTAAATAGTTAAAATTAAATCTTCCTGAATTTTAATCATGAAAATGGAATAATTTATTTAGCAATTTTTTTTCTTACTTCTCAAGACAAATGCAAAGGCACAAGTGAACAGTTGAGTGCATGAGCTCACAATCGCAAGGCCAAAAGTTTGATCTTTTTTTTCGAAAATACACATTAAAAAGAGATTAGTGATACTAGAGATGCTGGGTTTGTTATAAAGGAGTTGTTTATCTTTTTTGGAATAAAATAATACCAATCCATAGTAAGCTGCACTTGTTCAACTGGATGTTCAACATCAAATGAAAGCTGTTTTTCTCTTTCGGAAGTGTGGAATAAAGGATACGGCTGGCAATATCTTATATTGTTCATTATGTCAACAACCCTGTCTGTGGCTCTCAGCCCCAAGCCCATTCTCAACAGGTAAGACTTTAAAAATGGGTCAAAAAAATACATTTTAATTTATAAAAAAGGCTACAGTATTTAGGTTTTTAGCATACAGTGTATATATCTTAGCCCCTACTGGGGCTCTTGCGTGCCTGTGGCTGGAGTCGGTGTGGCGCGGTTTTGGCGTACCACTATTACTAACAAGTACATTCTGTAACAGGCTTATGAACACACACACACGAACACACACAGACACACAGACACACACACACTCATAGACACATTCACCCACACGCACACAGACACAGACACACTCTCATATATGGACACACACACACATACAGACATACACACAAACAAATTTAGGTTTTCACAGGTAGAATTATTCTTGATGCTTTTTTTTAAGTTGCTTATTTAAATTAATTGTTATTATTCCAGCTCTCGTGGCTGTGCTATGTTGTTTATTTATTTTGCTTGACTGTTTCTCGTTTTCATTTCTCTCTCAGTTGTCTTCCTATGTCAGCTGCTTATTGCTGCTGTTTTTCTCCGCCCCAAGCCCCCCCTCCTCATTCTCTTGCAGGTTTCGTTGCTTTCTGCAATTGGTGTTTCCCTCTGCTATTTCCTGTTGTCCCCAACCCCCCTCCCCGTTCACTTACAGGTGTTGTCCTTTCTCTGTGGTGTCTGTTTCTGCAGTGTATGTGCCCCCATCCCCACTTCTACCCCGCTGTCCGGCCCACTGACAAATCATCCATCCATCCATCCATCCATCCATCCATCCATCGTCAACCGCTTATCCTGCACACAGGGTCGCGGGGGCTGGAGCCAATCCCAGCTTACATCGGGCGAAAGGCGGGTACACCCTGGACAGGTCGCCAGTCCAACGCAGGGCCACACATAGACAGACAACCACTCACACTCACATTCATGCCTAAGGACAATTTAGAGTCACCAATTATCCTAGTCCGCATGTCTTTGGATGGTGGGAGGAAGCCGGAGCCCCCAGAGAGAACCCACGCAGACACGGGGAGAACATGCAAACTCCACACAGAAAGGCCGGGGGCAACGGGGGTGCTAACCACTGTACAACCGTGCCGCCTGCACTGACAATACATTTACATTTACAATTAAATAATAAAATAAGGAGTAAAAATGAAAATGAATACTTCTTAAAATAGACTATTACAAACTATACCAAAAGACTATTAGCACTAATTATCTGATAACACGTAAACACCTCAACCAAACTAACCATATGCAGGTATATGTTAACTTAGGCTGGAAAACATCTTTCTTCCTTCAATAAAACTTGCTTGTAGAATACTGACAGTGGCAGACAAAATTGATTTGAACCCAATATGGCTGATGGATCAATTTGTAACCATGGCAGACTCCTGCTGAGAAAATAAAAATCTTCCAGTGTTCACATGTCCTTGTGACGCTACAGACCCCCCTTTGACTTTCACCCCCACAACGGCATGCAAATGAACTGTGCCTAAATCTGACTGAGACTTCAAAGACATGGCGATTTTCTCATGCATATGAACCGTTTATCCGCTGGCTTATGATCTAAGGAGCGCACACAAAACAAGGAATAACGGCTTTAAATGCAAAAAATAGCAGGAACTTCCAATAAAATAAACAGGAAAAAAAACACATTTGTCTCATCACATTTACATTTAAAGAAGAAGCTTAAAACACATGATTGACAATGACTCTGAAAGTAGAAAAAAAGCTTAAATTCATATAGGTTTCTGCAGATTCCCTGCTATTTTTTGGTTTGGCATTGTGCATGCAGAGTATATAGAGTGGTGTCTTTTTGGGTCTGCGGCTATAAGCAGGAATAAACTGGGTGAGAAAATACAGATCAGAATAACAACAGACAGGCTGCACACAGCTGAACTGGTTTCAGATACAGGCAATGTGTGAGTTTCTTGTGTAGACAGCCACCAATTTTGTTTGTCAGCCAGTCGTGTCCTGTGTTTGTGCAAGTGGTGAAAACTATTCTAGTTCCTGTTTAGTCTCTGTGAGTGTGGAGTGTTTCTACTACTTCTCTGTCTGTCTGCATGTTCAGGTATACAGCAGCCCTTTTGTCCCTCAGAATCTTAATTGATTCCTGCCCCGCGTCTTTGTCCCAGCTCCACTTCTTTTTTCTTTTGTCACTCTATCTTCTTTTCTTGCGCCTCAGTGCTTTAATCAATTCCTGACCAGTGATCTCTGTGTGTGTCTATGTGTTACTTTACCCTCTCTCTCTCCTCTTTGTCCCTCTGCCTCCTCTTCCTGTCTCGGAGCATCCTCCTCCACTCCTCCTCTATCTCAGGGCATGGTGGCAGGCCCTGCTCCAGCTGCTCCTGGCACCTGTCCATCTGGAAACACAGGACGAGAAACATTCACTTTGTATTCCTATCACTCTGTCCAGTCTGCACTCTCTTGACTCAATTCAATTCTAACTGCACCCAAAAACAGATGGTCGTATTAGTGTCCGAATTTGGGCAAAGTTATGCCTCTGCACTTTCTACGTCTAGTTGTGTGTGCGGCGTGCTGCAGGCGTACATCAGCTGCAGGGGCTCTTCATTAACACGTATCTCTTGAAACATTTAGAAGGAATGTGGGAAAATCCTCTCATTTTTAGTAGTTTAATTCTAGTTCAAATCTCTTGCTTAAATGACAATTAAGCTGATGGTTTTCCTTCCCTTAATACTTAAAATCCACAGTGGTTGATTATTTCCATGCTCCAACGCAACAGAAAGGGGTTTTAAAATTAAAATTATATAACACTTATAATAGTGATAATATGAGTGGTTGATAGCATGAGTCATTAATGTATGATGTCAATCAAAATCAAGTAAAATGATTGGTTAAGCATTGCCTGTTCACTTCTGAAATGTACTGTATATTATATTAACAATGGATAAATTACTAGGAGTAATGTGATAGGGGTCAGCCATAGGGAATGATCACCCAAAGAGAATGATCACCCCAAAGTTCTCTGGAGTGTTTTAGCACCTTTCAGCTCACCATTTTGGTTCTAAGTGCTAGATGTTCTAGCTCACTATCACCTATCTTGTCAACCTAGCTTCCAGTACCTTGTTTTTCAGCATAAAAGCTCTGATAAATGCACTGTACGCATGGAAAACAAACAAAGCTAGTGACTAGCTGGTGAACATAGTGGAGCTTAGCAGCTAAAGAGACATTTCCCCACAGGAGTTGGTGGAAAACCAGGAGAGTGAATATCGGACAGCTTGACTACTTGTTTAGTTTTCAGATACCTGAAATGGAAAGAATCAACAGGTATGTGTATTAAAGGTAAAAACATTATATAACATGGCAATGCAGATGTGGATTTAGCCTGTGGATAAGCAGTAGTATGAAATACAAAAACAGTAATAATTAGCTTTAAACAGTCACAGAAGAATATTAACGTTACTTGCCTAACATTGTTACATGTAATATTCTTATTTGATAAGCAAGACCATTCAGAGCCACTACATAAGGTTAACTTACTGTTAATTCAATCGTGAGTCTTTTGAACACAGGTAAGAGCAGACAGTTAGTTAAGTTGGCTAAACTTTCAACTTAACAGACTTAAATGTTAACAGTGGAACTTTTCTTGGTTGCTATGGATACAGAAGTTGCTAATCTGCTAGTGCTACTTTCATTTCCAGTAAACACAAAAGAAAAGTCCACTCTTCTGGAACTTTTGATCTCAATGTCAGCTTTCAGCTTTTGCACCAACGTGGACAAGTAGAGGTGCTCAGAAGAGACAACTTGGAAACTCCATCTGCTGAGGGAGATTGTGTGATAAGATCGCAAGGTCCAGAACAGCTACTGAGTAGACCTTGTGGTGAAACATAGATTCTGCATATAATCTGTTTTTAAAAAGGCCACTAAATGCTTGCTGTGGGACCAGGAGTGACTGGATGCTCAGCACCATTGCTAAATATTAATCCTGATTCCCTGATGCTTGGCACTAATTCATTTGTTTGTTTTGCATGGTTTTGGTTTCTTTTAAAATGAAACCCCTCAGAGTTTAATTTTTATCTCATTTATAAAAATTGTTATTGAATATTATTTATTCTCCCTGTGCTTACCTTTTGATTTGTTGGACTGTGCAAACAAGCAAAATAAATGGGTTTGAGGCGAAACACAGGACACAGTGAAAATTATTGTTGAGACACTTTTTGCTGTCTTCGATCGCGGTCAGTGGAGAATGACAGGAATAATGGGAAAGACAGTGGGAGACTGAGTGGATTATGTGCAACCAAGATCACAGTTTTTGGACTCTAGAATCACACTGTTGCGGAGTGTCTGGGACCACCTCTGACCTGGAGCTCTTTCTCTCTGATCTCTTGTTGGAGAGACAAAGTGACGGCTTGCTTCACGGAAAGCTCTGCAGAAACGGCCATCATCTGGTGGTTGGTGTCGATGATGTGAGTTCGGAGCTCGTTTAACTAGAGGCAGACACACGGAGAATTTCACACTGATTCAACATGCAGTTAGATACAGAACTCATGTTTTGACACAAGAAAGACATACACACAGCCAACGTGGGAGAATGAAAGCGAGACAAAGCAAGTGAGAGTACGAGGAAATTGTAATGCTCGGTGAACTCCTTAATGCCCACTCTGCATGCTCCTCACATGGGCCGCACATGCTCAGAGAGAGGTAAAAGACCCACTGTGAATTAATAGGTGATTTTGCATGTGTGTGTGTATTAATCAGGGTGTCCATTGTTTTGTCTGTATTTGATGGGTGTGTATGTGAGCTGAGCCTCATCTCAGTCTGTGTGCAAGTGGGTCTTGTTGTCTACCTTCTTGGCCAGTGAGAGTCTGTCTTGTTGGCAGTTCTCAGCCTGCTCGCTGAGTGGCTTCGAGAGCCGGGTCACCTGGTCCACAAGGAGTTCTTTTTCCAGCACCTGCCTCTCACTCTCTGCTAGATTTGCCTCCAGCTACGTGCATAGAGACACAATGATTATTATATTTTGTCATGGATTTTCACCACAAATGCATGCTTATATGCAATTTTTTCTCACATAAACATCATCTAATGTTGTTGTGTACCTGCTCAACCTTCTTGACCAGTTCTACAGTTGAGGGGTCTTCGCCTTTTAGCTCTTTGTAATCAAGTGTTTGATTCAGACCTTCAAGGGTCCTGTCCCTGGCTTCTGACAACTAAGATACATTACACAGAATACAGAGAATTAGAGACATAAACAAGACTAGATCACAAGTTTGTAAGTAAATACACTTGTAGTCATCGAGTCACTGACACTGAGGTCTAGTAATGAGATAATACAGTGATTTCCCACAGGATAGTATACATCATGAAAGTAGATAAGTAAGACATCTGGAATTAGTCTCCTACTGTCTGTGTTTCGAGTGCCTTGTCCTCCGGGCATTTAAGATACTTATTGCACTGGGGATTTTAAAAAAACACTTAAGACATTTCTCAGCTAAATGTAGTGGCTATATGCGAGATACTTCCCACTAGGTGACAAGTCACAGGCAAAGTCTGATAAAAGAAACCAACACTTAAAAAGCCACAGGGTCCCTCTAAGGAATTGTTAAAAAAACATTCTGACATCCCTTAAGAAAAACAGAAATAGAAAGGGAGGCAAGGATACACAAGAAAGCACAAATAAGATGAGTTTAAAGAGTGGAGGGAGATTAAAGGCAGACAGGAGGACAAGAGAAGACATTAAAATTAAATAAGGGGACAGCACAGGCATTTTAGATTCAGGCCTTTAGCTGACACCCTTATCCTACAGTTTGTCAGTGAGCTGTTTAGAGTGTTGCTCAAGTGTAAAACGTAGTTCTGACATGATTCACTGATGAACTGTTTAGAAGAACGACAAAGAAATGAAAATCTAAAGTATTAATTAAAAGGTACACTGTGGCGTTTTTGGCTTGTGGTAGTGCTATGAAGTGTGCCAGCAGAGGTAGGGGTAAAGAATACTGCAAGCTAGTCAAAATGGATGGAACGAAAGATACCAAATATGTCAAGCTGAATTTTGGGAAAATGTGTATACATTTTGCACAAGACGTGTACATTATTAATTTGATGGATTTATGCAGCCAAAAAAACCTTGGGGTCTTGGATACAGCAATGAAGAGTTGGCTAGTGCAGAACATATATATGTGATAGACGTGGAATAATATTTTTCTCGAAATGTTAAAGGGTTAATTGAATAAATCTGAATAAAAGACTGTTGGTCACGGCAAGCTATTTAAAAACTCTTTGAAAAAGCTCCAAACAACTCTGGTACATATTTTAGACTAAATGATTAATCAACTTATTGACAAAATAATTAACACATTAATTGAAAGAGGATGTTATTTGCAGCCCTCAAATACGCACAACCGTGAAGAGGAGCTTCATCTGTATTCACCTGGTCAGTCTGTTTAATGGTAAAAGCAGTTGGTTCTAATATCCACTATTTAATGTAGAGACAAAGACAAATACTACAACACTCTTAACGCTTGCAGGGACTGCAGAGGGAAATTAACGTTTAAAGTAGCTACAGTGGGGAAGTTAAAGCAAATGTACAATGGCCCCATTACAGCAAAAAAAAGGTAGTCTATATATAAAAATATATGAAGCTGATCAAGGAACCATGACCATAAAAGGGACGTAAGCAGAAAATAGAAAGAAGAGAAAAAAATGATCAGATCAAAGGAGAGAAAAAAGTAAAACAAAAAAAGGGAAACATGACAAAGATGGCAGGGGAGATTGGACAAAAAGACAAATATAAGTGAAGAAGAAGTGATAGACAGCAGAAAGTAATGAGAGGAGTGGGGAGGAGTTGGGAAGGAAAAACTGGGTGTGGAAAAATGTTGTACACAGGCAGTGAGACCTGGTTCATAAAACAGCAGCTTCTCTCCACTCAACCATACAGTGTGTGTCCTTACATGCATCTGTGTATGTTTACGTGACTGCATCGAATGTGAGAGTTTATGTGTCGGACTTGAAAGGGAGAGGGGAACAAAGTGATGATTCCCATTTCCCCTCCCTTCACGGAAGAGATTAATGAAGCCTCTCGTACGCAAACAAGACAGTGAGTCTGATTAAAACAGACTTCAGCGTTCAGCCCCCTTAAAAAGAGGCTTCTCCCTCAACGTCATATGACTCACGTTTTAACTTAATAGTATGACTGGCATGTGATTAACTGGGACGTTTGTAAGGCTAAAGTTATAGACGCTCAAGAAGAAGAAAAAAGTTGAGAGGCAGACAAAACTGACAGTAAGCAGCAGATATACTAAAAAGCTGAGATAGAGATGAGAGTGGAGCAGATGTACACGGAGAGACTGATAAAAGGCTGACACATATAGAGGGAGATAAAGTGAAGAAGAGCAAAGGAGAGACAGCATGAAGGCCAGAGTGAGAAAATGAGGGAGAGATGCGATGTGAAAGCAGACAAGAGAGACAGAATTAGACAGAGAAACGCGATGCGAAGAAACAGGAATTGGGGCTGACCAAAAGGGACTGGGGTTATCTGCAGTTTTCAAAGAGAATTTAACTTTGACAACAAAACCTTGTTTGCAAAGAGTTGAATGCATGTTAAGTACAAAACCAAAATGACCCTATTTCTTGCTGAACATGCAAATGAAGGGCACCAAACTGTAAATGATCCTAGTGACACCACAAATTAAACTGGATTCTGAATTCTCTCCACTTTTTGGAAAATATATAATACAGCAGCTACAGTATTTTGCATATTTTTCCATTCATCAAAAGTGGATAAAGCAGTTTTTGGACATATTTGTCGAAACAGCGTGCAAGCTTCTTCCATATAGGTGGGTATTTCCTATGGCAGTGGCTGACTTTTAAGGACCAGCTATCTTGGAGAAGCATTGTCAACTTTCATGGTGTGCTGCTGATTGGAGCATGTTGTGGCTTTGTAGCCTATAGCTTACAAACATTGATGCAAGAAATATTTTTTCTTTTATTTAACAAATCTACATAGGGCTAGTGTGTTATTGTTTGGGTAATTTAGCTACGTCCTATTACAAGATTCAACATGGGGGAGGACCAATTGTGCTGTTTAGTTCTATTTTCCACTCGGAAAGTGAAAATTAGCAAGTTATGCTAACTAGCCCCTACTCAGAAAGTGGAAGCCAGCAAGCTAGGCTAAATGGAAGCTAGTTTTCCCAGCTTACCAACGTTAGCACTGATTCCCATTCACTTACTGTTGGAGCATGTCATTTCAACACCTGCTGAGTCATTGTCAAGCTCATGCAAAGTAAGTTTTGTGTTTGTTCCACATTCAAAGGAGGGCGATGACAGAATGTAAAAACTCATAATAACCAGTAGTCCTGTAACCTCAGCACTCCGTATACAGTATTTCCCCATGCTTGGTGACTCCTTGTTACTCTGTGTCAAATCATAGATGGGACTAAGCAACGGTTAAACAAACAGTCCAACATTGTGAGAAATACTGATATTTGCTTTCTTGCTGAGAGTTGGGTGAGAAGATCAATACTGTACCACTCTCTGTACAGTCATTTACGTGTTTGTTTATTTTTTGTATAGCTTAAACAAACAAGATACAACTTTAGGGGCTACTGGCAGATTTTGTTACCTCTGGACTGAGCCAGGCTAGCTATTTCCCCCTTTTCCAGTCTTTATAGTAAGCTAAGCTAACCAGCTGCATGTTACAGCTATATATTTAGCGTTCAACCATAAGAGTGGTATCAATCTTCTCATTTCACTCTTTTTAATAAATCAGTATATAAATCCTTTGTGTTTGTTTTGACTTGTGTATTGATTTGTTCAGCTAGCTAAATGCTATGTAACAAATGAAGAATAACCATTCAGTGTAAAAAAAAAAAAAAACCCTCCCTGTGTTAGAGATGTTTGAATTTATTTCACAGATTTAAATGAAGAAGAACTTTACCAGACTACGTCAGAATGTGCAAATACCAATGGCAAATACCCAATGAGACAAGTGTGTACCCACTCCTCACTTGTGAGCCTGCCATTTAAACACTGCATGATGGATGGGATATAGCATGTCTGTCACTCTTCTTCTCCTCTCTCCACTGTTCAATCAATCTTTTTTTCCCTCTGTTGTTGCTCTTAACATTTTTATACCCTTCCTCCTCCCTCCATTCATACAAGCTGTTGTTTTTGTTTCTCTGTGTATTCATTTGTCTCTGTGTCAGTGTCTCTGTTCTGCCTGCCTGCCTCTCTGTTTTCTTCATTCACAGTCAAAATGAATAGCTGCTTTCTTGGCTCATGAATGCTATAAAGCAATCAAAATGTGACAACATCTAGGCAGACTACAATTTGCATATAATAATTCCTCAGTTAGTAGTTAGCATGATGGTTTAAAAAGCACAGAATAGATGGCACACTGCATGCTTAACAGTATAATAATAAAGATAAATAATGACCTTATTTATGTAACACTTCCCAAAATTAGGTTACAAAGTGCTTCACAATTAAAAGGGATAAAAGACAAAGGGACAGATCAGTAAAGCAGAAAGGTCAGTAAAGTAAAAAAATCATAATCATAATAAGGTTATGTAAGGTTAATTAGCAGAACATGTGAGCAGAGGAGCTGAACTGAAGCTTTCACGAGCTCCAAATGAGGAATACATTATAATAAGATATGCATTTTAACTTGGCTTCTATGTAAATATTTGACAACAGGTCACATAATAGAAATATACACAATATTAGCTAAGTGATATACACTGGTAATGTCAAATTGAAGTAATGTTGCTCAGCTGTTTATGTTTTATGGATGATGCTGATTCTGCTGGCCAGAATTCCTCTGGCAAATTATTCCACAGCCTTCAAACCCTTGACAACAAAAGCCCTTACTTTCAGTCTCTAACTGGGATATAGAAATTGGTAAGGTTCCAGCCTGAAGAGGACCTCAGGCTACATCAAGGGCTCGTAAAAAAGACAACTAGGGGCCAGACCTTGGTAATCAGTGACTGCATTTGATTTGGAGTTATCACCCCAACATTGTATATTAGCAGCCAAGGTGTACTGTGTACTAACATGTCTTTATGTCTGAAAAGCCAGTTAAAAACTTCTTGCTTGCACTCTCCCTGTCTCACTTAAGTCTCACACATTCACTTGCACAAGGCACGATTCATGGTGGGTTTCCCCATGGTAATAAGTTCCAGGCAGGTTGGATAAAGATTTAAAAGAGGGACAGATAAACAATATGACTCACCACCGTAGGGACAGTGCGGTATGTCAACCCCACCCTGTTATAAATTCTACTCCATTAAGGTCTGTGTGTATTATCTATAAATATATCTCTGTCTGTGTGTTTGTGATATTATGCCTGCATGTGACTTTGTATAACAGAGGTATAGCTAGTCATTAGAGGACTGCTGAACAATATTCAGATGTTTCTGCAAGGGTATTATCACAACTTCACAAACACTGCACTGATCGCAGCGTGTGGGCTGATGCGTGTGCACCTGTATGTGTGTTTGAGATGTCGACGTGCTGGCAACTCATAAACAAGTAGTAAATTCTGAATCCAACACCAACCTCTGTTTATTTTGCAGCAATTAAAATTCCTCAGAGCAAATGAAAAGCCTCAGAGTATATTGAACTTCAATAGTCTCACAGATGGCCCGATCTATCTTTGTCAAAATGTCCCATCAAAGGGAGGGGGGTCTGTCTGCAATGAACAGATAAACTGGTTGCAGATGAATACGAATACACAATATATATAATAAATCGACAGCAAGGCAGCTGCATGGAAATGGAATTCGCATAGAGAATGAATTTGCAGGCAAAATGAATTGAGCTGGCAAGTTTCCTGCAATAGGAGAGACCCCTGTGATTCTGTTTTTGTACCCAGGAGAGGTAGACGGCTGTATAAACGAAAACGGCAATTTAGAAAATAATTTGCTATTTACACACAAAGGAGAGTGAGAAACATGGAATGGGTAGATGCATGAATGGATGAACAGATGGACTGATTCACTAATCAGGGATGTAACTGTTGAATATTCCAGGAGTGGCATTTGTATCCAAATGAAACTAAGAGTCTACAGCCATGCTTCATTCGTTCATGGCAATCTTTCTAATGAGATATTTCAGTCTGGACCAAAGTGATAGACTGACCGACCAACAGGCAGTCATTGCCATCTATAGAGCCCGGCAGCTAGCATGGCTTAAAAGGACAGAAGGTAGGACTGTACCTTATGTACAGCCAAAACAAGGTCAGTCAGAAAAGAAAACGGAGAAGAAAATATGTGAAAAGGGAAGGGAGCTTGGAAGGGACTTTGTAGTACAATAAATAGTTACTTCCAATGAAACAAAAACCTCAAGAATGCCTTGGGGGAAAAAAAGAGTGTAAGTATGGTCAGACAAAGGTGAGGAGGGAAAGAGTAAAGAAACTAATGATGACAGAAACAACAGAAAATAAGCGTGAAAAAAAAAACGATGGCACCAACAAGGCCTATTGCAGCAAATGATAAACAGCAGAAGGAGTAAACAGACTGAGAAAAGAGAAAGGGCCGTTTTTCAAAAAACGCAGCACATGGTGAAGTCTGTTCCAACACCATGTTCTTTCAAACAAGCACAAGATTCAAGATGAGAGAAGTCTGGTCCAACAGCAAGTCAAAAGCAGTCACTCTGATCCAGAGCAGTAACACACCCAATCCCACGACACAGCCATTGGCAGGGAAACTCAGCGAGTGTGTTTGTGTGCCTCTCTCTCGAATCTCTCCCCTTCTATGTGTCTGTCACCCTCTATGTTTTGCAAAGTTGCTTGAATACATTTCTGTTTTTATGTTATTTATTCATGTGTGTCTCAGTCTGTCTCTGGGAAGCTTGTGCAGTGTGTGGTTTTTTGGGTTTGTCCCTTTGGCTTAGATCATCTACTCCCTGCATGTTTGTCTGCGGAGTTCAGTTAGCAAAAGTACTATCACGCTGTCTGTGTTCAAACTTCTGAGAATGTTTGACCGCAGTCAGTTCACCTATAAATTGACCACTTTTGATGAGTGATCAATGACAGCTTTGAGACATATAGTAATGGTGTGCAAATAATTTTTTTTAAAAGCCACAACACATTCTCACAAATTTACAATTCTTACAATGTTGTTTTCCAAAAGCCTTTGAGGGAGACGTGATGGAGGGTCTTTGCATTCTCACAGTAGTTTTGTGTTGAGACTAGAGAGTCTTGGGAGAGAGTTTTCCCAAATGCAAAAATAATTATGCCCAAAATAAGTACTTTTGCGGATATTTACTGTAATCAGGAGTAGTTAGTGTGTCTGCTCTTTGCATAAAAAAGAAGGCTATTCTACACAGTATATTTACCTGAGCAATTCAAAAGTTGCATTATAAGGTTTGAAAGTATTAGTCGACCTCAGGAATTTGTACTTCTTTTTGGAGTTCCCCTAACTAAAGATACACATAAAATTTAACAATACCCTAGACACATAAAACACACGTACACACAATCATGGACTTCCTGAGAACCTATGAGGACACTTTGCTGACATCACATAAATCATATAAATGTCTAAAATTGTGTTCCTGTGTAACTTGTGAAAAAAACAGCACACACGTAGCTGGACAATGGCCTGCAGCACTCTTGGATAAACACACACACAGATACAGAATTTGCCAGAAGATTCCAAGGAAAATCTTGCAGACACACACAAGTCTTTTCAGTGGCAGTATCCGCCACACTCCACCCTCACCGGCGCTTAGCCCACCCAAAGCAGCACAAGCTAAGAAGGATGATCGTAAGTGTTACTACTGCCATCAGAGCGGACATGTAATCGCTAACTGCTACACATTGAAACGTAAGGAGCAATCTCCTAGAGTTTCCCAGCCTAAGGGTGTCGGTTTAATCAAAGCAGAGGCCCACACGCTTAGTCATATAGATGAGTGTACAGATGTAGATGCCTGCTTTAAGCCTTTTGTTTTTGAGGCATGTATTTCACTTACCGGGTTACCTGCTGACCAGCGCCTAGTTAAAGTATTACGAGACACTGCTTGTT
>NC_060165.1:11706819-11710213 GCF_021292245.1 Micropterus dolomieu | reverse complement strand
GGAAGCTTGAGCTCGAAAACTCCAAGGTGGAGCAGGTTCCACTGTCTGCCTCAGGTAGGCCACAACCCTCTCCCTCCTCTGATACAGCTATCGATTCAGCTAAAATTAATTTTGATGTGGGTAAGCATATAGCTTTGGTACCGACCTTCCGTGAGACCGAAGTGGATTCCTATTTCTGCGTTTTTGAGCGCATTGCTGCCGCATTACAGTGGCCGCCTGGAGTCTGGGCTCTCCTGCTCCAGTGCAAGCTCCAAGGTAAAGCTCAGGAAGCCATCGCCGCATTACCTCTGGAGGACAGTGTGAACATTTTGCGCATTTATGAGTTGGTCCCTGAAGCGTACCGACAGAGATTTCGAGAGCATAAAAGAGAGCAGGGCCAGACGTATGTTGAGTTCGCTAGGGAGAAAGGCGTATTGTTTGACAAATGGACTGCTGCCAGTCAGGTTACTGATGTTAGTTCACTCAGGGAGCTAATGCTTCTGGAGGATTTTAAGAAGTGTCTCCCTGACAGTGTGGTGATGTACCTAAATGAGCAAAACACTTACAGCAGCTGCTACCTTAGCTGATGAGTATGTGCTTACGCATAAGACTGTTTTCTCCACGGTAGCAGGTGGTAAACCTCGCAGTATCCGGCACACTCCACCCTCACCGGCGCTTAGCCCACCCAAAGCAGCACAAGCTAAGAAGGATGATCGTAAGTGTTACTACTGCCATCAGAGCGGACATGTAATCGCTAACTGCTACACATTGAAACGTAAGGAGCAATCTCCTAGAGTTTCCCAGCCTAAGGGTGTCGGTTTGATCAAAGCAGAGGCCCACACGCTTAGTCATATAGATGAGTGTACAGATGTAGATGCCTGCTTTAAGCCTTTTGTTTTTGAGGCATGTATTTCACTTACCGGGTTACCTGCTGACCAGCGCCTAGTTAAAGTATTACGAGACACTGCTTGTTCTCAGTCAGTGATTTTAGCCTCAGCCTTGCCTTTCACTGATCAGACAGCCTGTGGTTTTGGTTCCGTATTACGTGGCATCGAAATGGGATATGTTCCCCGGCCGGTGCACCAGATACATGTACAGTCCGATTTTAATTACTGGGTTCTTCCCAGTAGCGGTGTATCCTGAGCTACCTGTCCAGGGTGTAGTACTCCTGATGGGTAATGACATTGCTGGAGGCAAGGTTACCCCTGATTTGGTTAAAGTGTTCCCCGCCTGTGTGATCACCCGTGCAAAAGCCCATATGAGTGAGAATGAAAGCCTTGACATTAACTTATGTGACAGTGTCCTCATGCCAGCTTTCACAGGTGTGTCTGTCCCGAAGGAGGTGGTGGAGAAGCCTGACAGGGGACCTCAGTCTGAGGAGGCTGGGGCAGAAAAGCCCCTAGGTTCTGATTGTCTGCCAGTCACCCGTGAGCGCCTTGCTGCTGAGCAGAGAGCTGACCCAACACTAAAACCGTGTTTCGCAAAAGTGGTAAGTGACAACAACAGAGCAAGTAGGGAAAAGGTCATTTATTTCTTAGATATGGATGTTCTAGCACGCCGATGGACACCGCTCTTAGGGGCTGATTCTGGAGGGGATAGTGTGGAACAAATAGTTGTGCCTTTGCCATATCGACAGCATGTCTTGTCCATAGCGCATGAGAGCAAGTGGTCAGGTCATCTAGGCATTACCAAGACGTACCAAAACATTCTTAGGCATTGTTTTTGGCCAGGGTTGAAATCCGATGTAGCCCGATTTTGCCGCAGTTGCCATGCATGTCAAATCGCAGGTAAGCCAAACCAGGTAATTCCCCCCGCGCCTCTGTGTCCAATCCCAGTGATTGATGACCCATTCGACCGAGTCCTAATTGACTGTGTAGGACCCTTACCTCGCACTAGGAGTGGTAACCAGTATTTGTTGACTGTGATGTGCGCTGCTACCCGGTTCCCTGAAGCCGTTCCCCTGCGCACTATTACCGCCCGTGTTATTGTTAAAGCGCTGACTAAGTTCTTTGCTACCTTCGGGTTGCCCCGCATCATTCAGTCCGACAGAGGGACCAATTTCCAAGCTAACCTTTTCAAACAGGTGCTTAAAACACTGAATGTGCGCCATGTGGTGTCATCAGCGTATCACCCCGAGTCACAAGGAGCTTTGGAACGGTGGCATCAGACGTTAAAGTCGATGCTCCGTAAATATTGTGAGGAGAATGGGACTGATTGGGATGAGGGAGTCCCCTTTGTGCTGTTTGCTGCTCGTGATGCGGTGCAAGAATCATTAGGGTTTAGTCCAGCACAGCTCGTGTTTGCACACACACCCCGCGGGCCACTAAAAGTGCTGCATGATCAGTTCCTGTCTCGTGAGTATGTGTGCCCCCGCAACGTGTTAGACTACGTTAGTCAGTTCAGAGAACGCTTGCATCAAGCTAATGCCACCGCCAAGCAGTTCCTCTCTGCGTCACAAGCAGTGATGAAAGCCCGCTACGATCGTTCTACGGTGTCCCGACGTTTTCATGTAGGCGATAAGGTATTAACACTACTGCCTGTTGCAGGTTCGTCCCTTTCTGCTAGGTTTTCTGGACCTTATGAAGTCCGTGAGCGTCTAAGTGACACGGATTATGTGATTAGTACTCCTGAGAGGAGGAAGAAAACCCGGGTCTGTCATATAAATATGATGAAGCTATACCACGCTAGAGACAGAGATACAGTTCCGGTTAAGGGAAATGAGTCCACCTCGTCAACCGCTACGCCCGTCCCCGCTGTTGCGGCAGTAATTGTTACAGAGCCTGCATCCGCGCCAGATCCTGATGACCTGCGGCCGCGTCATCCGGAGCATCCGAGCGCCCGGCTCCTCAACACCGAAGCCTTGCAAACTCTGCCGAGCCAGTTACAGCACTTGCCTGCGGCAGCCCAACAGGACGTAATGCAGCTAGTTGACCAATTCTTGTGTCTATTTTGTGACATCCCGACCAGAACTCATGTTATTGAGCATGATGTTGAGCTGACAGACCCCCGGCCCATTAAAGTTCACCCGTACCGTGCTAACCAAAACAAGCATGAGTTAATGAAGGGAGAAATCCAGTACCTCCCAACACGGTTTAGCTGTACCCAGCTCAAGCCCATGGAGCTCCCCTTGTTTAGTTGAAGTGAAGTCTGATGGTTCACCGCGTTTTATCACAGATTTCAGGAAGGTTAACTCTGTCACAGTGCGCGACTCATACCCATTGCCCCGCATGGAGGACTGTGTCAACAATTTGGGAAATGCCTGTGTTGTCAGTAAATTGGACCTGTTAAAAGGCTACTGGCAAGTCCCGTTGACCGAGCGTGCCTCCAATGTTTCTGCGTTTGTTACCCCCGATCACTTCCTGCAGTATACCGTCATGCCCTTTGGTATGTGCAATGCGCCCGCCACGTTCCAACG
>NC_060165.1:11660960-11706719 GCF_021292245.1 Micropterus dolomieu | reverse complement strand
AATAGGCTGGTCTGCTGCTGATTCGGGGCAGCTACCTTTTGCCATGTGGTTTGCCCTGACGCTGGTCCTAACCTTGAACTCTGTGTGTGCGTGTATCCTCAGTGGAAACAGCTTCTGTGTTTGTGAGATCTGTGTGTTACTGAGAGTTGGTAACTCACCTGGGCTGATCCCAGTAGGTGGTCTACAGACTTGGGCTAGGGGAAGCTCGTTCACTGATTACCCACACCTGGTAGTTAAATATTTGTTTAGTGACACTAGGTTTAGGGGTGCTGCGCTCCCTGTGTTTTTTCCACTTCTGAGCAACGGCTAGAGAGGTTTTTGTTTATCTTTTTTCAAGTAGTTTAGTAATCCCCCACTTAGGAGGGATCTCTTTTTGTTATATTTGGTTCTTTGTTTTACGCAGCACCCACTTGCCCATTTTCTGTTTGACCATTTTTTTGTGTATCCGACTGCTTAATAAATAATCTTTCCACCCATACCAAATCCATCTGGTTTATGTTTACGTCCCTCCTACCCCTAGACAGCGGGGACGTAACAGCAACTCTTATCTGATCCCACCAAGAAGAACTAATTGACTGGCCTAACTGCTTCCAGACAGGATTTTGAATCCAATAAGCTAGGCCACATTGTGATGTAGTCTGGGGTCATGCCGTGATTGGACATTGAGGAAATGTGGACAGCAGTATACTGGAGGCAAAACCTGCACAAATTAGTGGATATATGAGTGATTTGATACAATAATATACCTGGAAGACACTAGCCCGTGCAAAAACAAATAAGGAGCATAACTGTTCAGCACTACAGTGTAGCTTCACTTTGCTGTAACTTTTGGGAGCTAACTATCATTTCTTGTTGGCAAGGCATGAGAGAAGACGCAGGGAAAGGGGAAGTGGGCGTTTGGGAGACTGTCACCGGGACACTGTCATCCCTCTTCAAACAACAGAAAAGATTTTAATGAATGATTTCCATGAAACACATCCATCCTCAACTATTTTAAAGTACACACATATCTTTCCACCCACTACTTTTCAAGTAATTAGTATGCAGTTCTGAAAGTTTAATGTTATTACTTCTCTGTTCTTTGTTAAAGTATTTTTTTTATCAGTGTAGAGCTACTGACTGTCAATTGACAGATTATTAAAAAATAAGATTGTGAGGAAGGTTAGATGTTTAAAGACTTCTAAACTTTGGCTGTGTAATGAGTGTGTAGGTTTATGTTGGTATATGTGCATCCTTTCCCACCTCTATCTGCAGTATGGCGATCTCGCCCTCCAGCTTTTTCCTGAGGGGTACGTCCTTCTTCTTCAGGTCTATCTGTCTCTTCTCATCATTAATCGCCAACTGTAAGTCTCTTATCTCCTTCTCCAGGGTCTCCATCGCCATGTTGCCCTTAGTAATGGCTGCCTCCTGGATGTTCACCTTTTCATAGTAGTTGAACAACACCTCCTCATGCTCCAGGAGCTGAATGCCACTGTAGGTGACACACACACACACCAAGGGAGAGCCTTTTTTGACATATGATCCTCTATTTGAACTCAACACAATGTCCGATCCAAATTATGAACATACAGAAAGTTGCGGCGCTGTATGGCCGTTTCATGATTCTTGTTGATTTCTAGAAGTGCCTGCTCCTGGAGGTTGATCGTTTGTGTTAGTTTTATCAACTGCAGTGTGTCATCTTCACACTCCTGATTGATCTGACAGTGCTTCCAGGCAACCTAGAAGATGTTTTAAAAATGACAGAAAAATCACCACTTTAACATCTGTTTAGCATAGTTCTGAAATAAAACTACTTTTGAACAGCACACTAACAACATTTGTTATTCTTAATTTGAAAAATGAATTTCAAGCCATATGTTTTTGCTTTTAAGCGTAATGGAATGCTTCCACTTGACAGTGCAAGGCAATGACTTTAAAACATGAAGAGGCTTTTTCTATAGTAGACAAAACAAAAGTTCACAAACTGTTGTAAACTGTGAGTTACTGCTTAAGTGTTTAATGAAACACACAAAGATGAATATAGAGGTAACTCGATGTGGGTGTGCCTCCTTAACTTTATAGCTGTCTAAAACATGGTTTAAGGGCCCTGCTAAAAATATTTAGCTCACTCAAAACAACTTACCAGCAGCTTTGGCTCTGTATCACCGGGCCCCTTGAATCATACTAGTCTTTATAACATATTAAATTTGTTCATTTAAACTGTTTAATTTATGATACTGGCTTATGGCAGAGAAGTCTCACAGGGTGTTTTTGTCAGTGTGTTTTGACTAGTCTTGTCTGTGTGTGTGTGTGTGTGTCTGGACCTTGGAGATGTCATTTTGCAGTTTGTCCCTCGTTTTGGAGCTATTGGAGATCTTCATACGAGCCTTTGCGAGTGATCTAGAAATACATGCACTAAGACATTTTATACACAATAACAGGGATGTAGATATAGCTTCACTGATGATTACGGACAAATGCACTGGTCAATAATGTAGTCTTAACAAATTTAACCTTATAACCTTTACATGGTTAATAACAAAGACTTTGTTGCAACGCTATTACAGTATTTTATTACAGATGTCTATGCCTTCTTTTCTGCATTACTATGTATTATAGAAATGCCACCATAGACAGACAACTCTAAACCCTCCCTCTACAAAACACATATACACACCTATCCTTGTTGATGACAATTGTACGTTGGATTTCCATTTCATTTTCTTGCACCTTAGCCTGCTCCTCCAGCTCTGTGATTGTCTGCGAGGCCATCTGCTTGAGCTTGACGTACTTATTCTTCTCTTCCATAATCATGTGGCACAGCTTACAATACTGTGATACTCTAAAGGGGAAAACACTGATTAGCAATGAGCCCATTCCTGATCTGGATTTGATCCTGTCAAGAGCAGGTTTTTGACATTTTATCAGTTACAGTTATCGGTTTATGAGTTTATTCTCTGTAGGACTTATCCATATCCACGTATCCATAGCCAGTGACACTGTTGAATAGCTGACCCAACTGATATGAAGAATCCAGCATCCAACATCTACTCTTATGGACTTTATGTCTAGGTGTGCTTGATGGTCAGAAATGTTATTGGCATAATCATCGTGGCAACATCTTAATATCACTTAATGTCCTGTTCATCCATCCATCGTCAACTGCTTATCCTGCATACAGGGTCGTGAGGGGCTTGGGGCCAATACATTGGGGGAAAGGCGGGGTACACCCTAGACAAACAACCACTCACACTCACATCCACACCTAAGGCCAATTTTAGAGACACCAATTAACCTAGCCTGCATGTCTTTGGATGGTGGGAGGAAGCCGGAGCCGCCGGAGAAAACCCACGTGGACACGGGGAGAACTCACGACCTTCTTGCTGTGAGGCGCTAACCACTGCACCACCGTGCAGCCCCCTGTTCATGTTAATCACAAAATCAGTGAATCCAAAAAATTGTAATGACAGAACTAAGGTGTGGGCGGCACAGTGGTGCAGTGATTAGCACTGTTGCCTCGAGGCAAGAAGGTCCCAAGTTCAAACCCCGGTTGCCCGGCCTTTCTGTGTGGAGTTTGCATGTTCTCCTTGTGTCCGCATGGGTCCTCTCCGGATGCTCCGGCTTCCTCCCACCCTCCAAAGACATGCAGGCTAGGTTGATTGGTGACCCTGAATTGTCCTTAGGTGTGGTTGTCTATGTGTTGCCCTGCGATGGACTGGCGACCTGTCCAGGTTGTAACCCGCCTTTTGCCAGATGTCAGCTGGGATTGGCTCCAGCCCCCCGCGACCCTGTACGCAGGATAAGCGGTTGACGATGGATGGAAGGAACTAAGGTGTAATGGAGCGTGGCATTTCATTAAATTTCAATGTAACATTCATGTAAGACACGCAGGTTGTGGATACCGATATTCGTATTACAATTACAGAGAGAGGATACACAACATTTAATTATCATCCTGCCCTGTTTTTGCTTGACTAGATGCAGGTTTCTGAGCGGATTCCATGTCAAGTGAAACCACATCAGACTGTAGTCTGTGGTCGTGACCTAACTGAATATATTGCAAGAGTCTGTTGTTGCACTGGGTGGTGCCAGATGCATTAGTCTGTGTCTGAACACTGAAGTATGACCAATTAGTAAGTTATGGTTTTATACACAGACAACATGTGCAGATGTCTGAATTAATTGTGATCCCAGCTGTTACACAGATCAGAGGAGCCAAACAAATAACGAGGGAATCAATTATCAGTTGAGAATCTAGTCACATCAATATATTGTATAGAAATTCAATTTGTTGCCTACACTCATCGCTAAGTTCATGGACATATTGCACAGATACTTGATGACCCTGGATACAGAAACGCCAATGCTGCCGCTGCTTATAATGCAAAAAGTAATCTGTTATGACATTTACTAAAAGATCTTGAATTAACATTATTATATATGCAGAAAGAACAAGGAAGAGAGTGGGACTAAGACTGAGAGACAGG
Organism: Micropterus dolomieu; assembly: GCF_021292245.1. Taxonomy (NCBI): domain Eukaryota; kingdom Metazoa; phylum Chordata; class Actinopteri; order Centrarchiformes; family Centrarchidae; genus Micropterus; species Micropterus dolomieu. Next base: position 11,702,253 of record NC_060165.1, on the reverse strand, counting down.
AAACATGAAGAAATTCACAAAGAATGAGGTGATTAGGCTTCCCCTAATACTACCTATTAACAGCTTAGTAGCTTTTCTGTAACCAAAGCCCTTTTTATCCTTACACACACCTTTGAGTGGCTAACAAGGAAATAAGAAGGGGAAACAACAGTGACACCTGCGCTGTAGCATAGTATTCAGCTTGTTGTGATCCATGATGATCAGGTCTTTTTCTCGCAGCTCCTGCTGGAAGTGCTGGTTCAGCTGCTGTGGATAGAATTACACAGGTAAAACTACAGTATCATCACTTCTCTGTGTGCGTTTGTGTGTGTGTGTGTGCGCGCTCACAAACATCAACCTTCAATCGTATTTGTGGGAGTACATTTTCCAATATTGTAGTGGCTTCTTTTCTGACACTTTGAATACATAAAAAGGAAAATAAATGAGCTGATCTAGCAGTCCTGGTTTAGTGAACAGTCAATTTTTTTAGCTGGTCATTGTTGGATTTTCATTACTTACAAATCATACAGGAGACTCCATGAATCTCTAGTCGCAAGTGACACTATTAGAAGTTTTTTTGGGGGAATTTCAGAAAGGAAGTATCCCGATTAACTGACATGAAAAGGGAGTCCAAAAAAATATCTCCCTCAGATTCTAGCTTCAACTTAGCTGAACTAAAATTGCCACGTCTCTTGATATTTTTTCAAATCATTCTGAAATGATCACATTATGGTGACAGTTATATCATAGGGCAGTAAAGCCCAGACGTTTCTGGTCTTTGAAATCGTGTTTTTGTCATTTTTGGTTGCTGTCCTGTCACACAAACATCAAGAGTCCCTAAACCATAAACCTACCTTAGTTCCTCTTTGATGTTTTTGACACGTTTATGTGTGAAATATCCATGTCTATGTCTGCATAAGTTATTAAATGCACTAATGATGACATCAAAACCTATTTAAATATATACCTCAGTGTGTATGTTATATGTGTCCGTGTGTGTTTGTATTGAACCTCAGCTCTAAGCAGTTCACGGTGCTTCTGGCCCCTCTCCTCAGCTTTGATCTGTGTCAGACATCTGAGGTTATGGAGTTCTTCTCTGAGGCAGTTTGACTCCCTAAGCAGCCCCTGAATCATCCCATACTGCTGCTTCTTCTGGCTCTCTTCCTCAGTTACTGATAGCTGGTTGGGAACACATTTGGTGCTGTTTTCAGTTGAAAAATCTCACAATTACAATTTTACTAAAATTGAAGGGTTACTGATAGCAGAATGGCACAGCAAAGTGGTCTAAAAGTCCCTTAATGTGAGGAGGATGGATATTGAAACTTTTTTGTGCAAAGTGCAGGACTTTACTTTAAAGTTTTGTCAAGCTGTGTGACATAGGATGAGGAAATTATGCAATGGCTTCTAACTCTGAAGTTAAAGGTGGTAGAAAATGAAATATATCAATATAACTTAAAACATAAAAATGGCATTTATTTTGAAAAGGTGCAAGTGACGTGAAGTGAAAAACAAAGATATAGTTAAACGACAGTTGAAAGAAAGAAAAGAAATTAGGCTCCAAAAAGACAGACTGGTTAGAGAGCTACTGCAGAACATTGCATTACATTTCACAGTTGCTAATGATATTGTGTCAACCCACGCGCACTGCTCCCACCTGCTTTTCAAAGCTGACTTTGAGAGCATCCACCTCTTTCTGAAGCTCCATCCTCTGTTGAGTACTGGCCTCTCTTTTGGGAACAGCATCTAACTGAAAATTCAAGTCATAACATAAAGTCAAAATCCAGTGTCAAGTTCAAATTGCCATCATGCAAGCAAATCATACATCTGCTGTTAAGTTGGTCCTGATTCTTAGCAAAAAACTATAAAAATGTAATATCATTTCTTTCGGTAGACTTTACATACTGAGGAAGGAAAGACCTTGAGGATCCAGTACAAAATTACCAAACTTCAGATCAAATTCGGTAAGTGCATATTCAATCCAACATTAAACACTGACTGCAAAATAATTAATGCTATATATCAGAGTTTCCCTGAGGTCTCTCTGATAGCCGTTGGATCAAGTGACACTGAAACTGCTCACTGTAGCTCATAAAAAATGTATGCCTTTAGGCATTGGGATTGCCCCTCTCTGCAGGGTTGCCAGGCCTCATGTTCACGTACACTGCTCCATATTTTAAAAATGTTGCTCCCTCGAAGCTGAATAAAACCAAATCAGCAGATTTAAAAAGAAGTGCAATACCACAGTTTTATTTCAGCTACATATCTGAAGCACTAAATACTCTCACTGTGAGTCCTTATTAGGCCTCATGTTGTGTAAAATTTAGAACACATTGTGTAAATATCAAAGCCATCAATCACATCCTATTTGAGATAATTGTGAAGCATTTTTGTGGTAAACCCACAATCCTCGTCTAAACAGCCTTTACAGTCAAATTAATTATGAGTAATTGTTCACGTGACAGTCATTATTGATTAGTGGAAATAAATTAATCATATTGTACAACTGCTTTTGTGTTTTAATATTTGCTCAGTGTGTGAATTCCCTGGTGCGTCATAGTGATTTCCTTTGATATTGTTATGTGCTTGTGTGATGTGCTGACACATTTCCCATGACTCTACCTCTCTTCTTCTTCTCTTTAAAAACTGTGAACATCAGTAAAATTACAGGAAGCTCAATAATAAAATTTAAAAAAATGGTGTAATACAGAAGAACAATTTAATGTGCTGATTCCTGACACCATGACACCCAAAATGTCCCCACACCTGTGTCTAACCCTGGAAACTTTTCATAACCAACTGCCAATAGCAGCAAAAACATAATATTGCAAATGAGGTGTACATGTTTTAATATTGTGGGGTAGTTTACTGGTAAAATCTGAACGTTTCCAAGCTGCAAGTAGATGTTCTGCATAGACAAAAAGTCTGTGTTTTACATAAATTATCTGTATTTTCGGGAAAAATAACAGAAGCCTTCTGGTGCTAAAAAATGCCAGACCACTCATGACATTCCAACTGCTTCAAATTTGAGCAGATGTTTCTTTGTACTCATTGAAAGTAACAATCTAAAGGTCACCTGTGCCTGCAACTCATTGTAGATAGATTGCGTGTGTTCTAGCTGCTCAGTGGCTGTGGCCAACGCATGCTCCATCCTCTTGAGGGCTTGCATCTGCCTGAGGAGAAACACAATATCTAACATCATCATCATCATCATCATCATAAGGCTGTGCCTCCCACACAAAATTAGGAAACTCTGAACTTATTGGACCTTTGTGCATCTACCATGTAGTTTTCATTGGCTTTGTCATGTTTATACAAAACGTCAAAAATCGTCTAAAAAAGATACTCTAATAAAAGAAATTAGGACTATTCACGTAAAACTTCTTGTACTTACTGAAGACTACAACAACAAGCAGACTAAAGGCTCTTCAACTGAATGTCTCTAAAGAACAAATATATTTCCTGTACTGTATATTTTAGGTGTACAGGTGCAAGTGCAAAACCCCTTATATACAGTGTGTAATTATTGAGGTGTATTGTGTATTGATATGTGGAGACTCATTTACATGTCAGATGGAGTTCAGTTTGACATGTACCTATTTTTCTCCCTGAGCTGCACAGATTGGCTCTCATACAGGTGCTTTCTCTCACACATGATGTTTTGCAGCTTCATTTCCAGGATGCCTCTGGTGATGAAAAACACACGACATGTGTGAAAACACACAGCAAAAGTCTCTCCTCCAACTCTGAAAATCCTAATCAAATACTGTATTTGTATTTTAATATATTTATCAAATTAAATCACGTTTTTTTCTGGCTATTCCCTTGCCATACAGCAGTGTCAGCAGCTTGTACCTGTTCCCTGTGAATTCAGCCTCCTCCTCCCTGTTGACCTCCTGCTTTTTTTGCAGCTGTCTGAATTCCCTCTGATTGGCTTCTACTTGGGCCTGGAGACCCTCCAGCTCCTCATTCAACTCCTTCTTCTTCAACTTGAGGGAGTGGTTACGCTGCTCCACTTCTTTCACTTGCCGCTCCATTTCTGAAATCTCTGTATTTAGTACTTCCGTCTTCTTCATTGCAGCGCTGATGTGTTTAGGGGGGGTGATAGAAACAATTAAAACCATACAAAAGAACAACGTACAGTATGTTTAAGACCAAGAGAAGAGTATCAGTTTATTACTACTCACTTGCACGGCAAGAGTGCATATCTTATGAAATAACAGCATGTGTATCCATATTTCAGATACCCCCCCAGTACCACTCTGCTTTGTGAATTTCAAATTACAAGTCATTGCTCAGATGGCTCATCCAGACAGTTTCTCCACATCACTTGCAAGCCAAATATTAATTTGAAATAAACATAAGAGACTGCAGTGAAGTGATAAGTGGTGCCATTCTCTGGCGATGAAGCTTTCTGACTGCAGCTGCAGTTCAATACAAAAATGAATGATGTCTGATGCACATGTTTGTCTTATTTTTTTTAATTAAATTAGAAGGATCAACACCTTTAAATTGTTGTGAAGAATTTGACTAGTGCTACAAAAATTGATATTCCGCTTCAGTGTTGCAGAGATTCTGTGTTTGTTTTTTACTGTTTCATTTCAGGTCAAACGTCTGGGTCAGATCAAAAGTTTACACTGAGCAAAGAAATTATAGTGCAGGTTCTTTCCAACTCAGAGTTCATCCAATTAAATCCAGGTCTTTCGTGTATAGGAGATCAAGATGAAGAGAAGGAAACAGATTACAAAAGGATTGTACAAATCAGTGAGGGACTTCATTTTAAAAAGATGTTTCTGCTGTCCTTTCTTCACAGTGTTGATACACCGCAGCACCCTAACTGCTTCATTTTTAGTCCTGGTGTTTGAAACATTACTTTCCTGTTCTCCCACTAATAAAGAATATTAAGTAGTTAAATGTACTTACTCCGTCTTAGAGCGTTTCCTTTCGAACTCCTTTAAAATCTGGTCAGGTATACTGATGAGATGGGCTTTCTCAGCCTTGTTACATACACAAATGTAAGAAAGCGTGTAAGAAAGCAGATGATTTGTTATTTTATTGGTGTACTGTCAGCTATGCCCACTCACCCAGAGACACACACGCATGCTCTCACACACAGACCTCTTTGTGCTCTATTATCTTCTTCTTGTCTTCCAGCTCTTTCTGTTCTTTCAAGAGCTGCATTTCATGGGTTTCCACATCTTCCATCAGTCTTCTACGCAGGGAGTAAATGCAAGATATACACAAAAAGTACACTTATTTGAACAATTTTGATTAACAGCACTTAAAAGATTCAGCTGCACTGCTTCTTATTAAAAAAAAACTGAAAAGATATAAAGAAGCAGTAAAAGACATATAGAGCTCCACAGAGTGGATTTATACATACGTATCAATCTGCAGGGCAGAAAATTGCATTTGTGCTCACTGAACAACAGCTAGATAACATACCTGACTTCCAGTTGTCTCTGGGCAATCTCTTTCCTCAGATCCTCATATTTGTCCTGCAGGGTCTTTGTTCTGCTCTCCAGCTCCTGGAGGACACACCAGCAGAATGAACATTAGATAACATACCAAGAATATCAGGTCTATGGTCAGAACTTAATTGAGCCCATGGCACAGGCAAAATACTATTGTTTGATCCCAACTCTCAGAGTCAGTTCCAGCCTTTGTTTTGCACTTAGATTTTTTCTTTTTTAAGAGTCATACACAGTGTCAGTTATTTCAAACAGTTATTTCAGATTTAAAACTAATTTTCAGTGCTAGCCTGATCATTTCTGCACAACAAAGATAGGTTTGACACTTAACATTGTTGAAAAATGTTGGATTACTTTGGAGCCAATTTTGCAAGCATGAGTATAAACATAGACAACTGCAACTCAACCAGCTGCTATCAATTCAACTTGATAAATGTCTTGCACTTTAAAGCCAGTTTGTGGTTTTCTCCAGTATCCATCTACTGTACATACAGCAAAACAATCAGCTTATTAATCATGTTTGAATCAAGTGTGTATGTGTGTTTGTATGTGACAGAGAGAGAAGAATGCAAACTCCCCTAGACACCTTTGCGTGTTTCATTAGAGTTAATATCACACTTGCAAAGGGAGAAGGCCCTTTTACATATGCACTATATCATATAATAAGTTAATATAATTAATAACTTTCCTGAACTGTTCTGGTAAAGGCAGCAGCTTCTGTTATTCAAACAAGCTATTCCTTCTTCTGTTCTTCTGATATTTTAATATTACTTGACCACACACTTCTGATGTGTTCCAGTGCTGTGCGTATCCGTAGTGGCAATGCAAATGCTTCCTCAATACTGCCTTCCGGTGATTCCTGCTAATCAGTCAAAATGCAGCACCTGTTTTATTTCAATATTGGCTCCCTACAGATTAGTAAACACACAGGTGTCACTGGTTCTACAAGTAATTTGTTGATGGAAATTCAATAATGCAACTCAACACAAGGACACATGGGTATCTTTAGGATAAATCATGTCTTAAAATAATAATAATAATTTGTTTGGTTTGCTAAATGTTACCCAGGAGTCACCCTGAGTCGTATGCAATGTTGATTTCTTTATGCTATGGAAATGATACCAGCCAGAGGCATGAAAGCAGAACTGTAGTACATTTGGTATTTTGGTATTTTTTGTTATTGGAATGAGCAATGAATCTGTAGTTGCATTATTGAACCTCAAAAGTATCCAAAATCAAAACTGTAATTAAAGCTGCTGAATATATTCAACAAATTCTACAAAGACCAAACGCAGGAAACAGCATTTTGATGAAGTTAGATGATGTAAAATAGTGCATGTCAATTGACCTTATAGCATGTTCATATGCTTGAACCTCTGATCAGATTTTCTTTAACACAGTTGGTGAAAGTTTTAGTGCTGATGATTCAACTTTTTTCAATCGAAGTGTTGGAAATGCACAAACTTTAGTACTACTACTACTACTGGTAGACTTCTGATAGACTACATAATAAAAAGTAATACAGTATTAATATGCCCTATAGCATATTATAAAGTACTGAATTGTGCAATGGCCTCACAGGTCTTGGTTTCGAACCTTGGCCGTCCCATGCCTTCTGTGTGGAGTTTGCATGTTCTCCCTGTGTCTGCGTGGGTTCTCTCCGGGTGCTCTGGCTTCCTCTCACAGTCCAAAGACATGCAGGTAACTGCAACTCTAAATTGCCCTTAGGTGTGAATGTGAGTGTGTATGGTTGTTTGTCTCTGTGTGTCAGCCCTATGATGAACTGGCAATGTGTCTAGGGGGCACCCGGCCTCTCGCAATGTCAGCTGGGATTAGCGGTTATGATATAGATAATGTTATAGATAATGGATGGATGGATGAATTGTGCGAATCACACAGCATCAAGGAGATCTAGTATGTTATGCAAATAAATGAATGTTCTGATTTTTACTGTAAATGTGTTCCGTTTGACAATATGCAGAGAATAATTTATAATATAATATAGTGTGAGCATTATTACTTTGCATTATTTGTGTTGGAGATTCATACAAGAAGCGAGTTTGCTCATCAGCATCTGTCCAAAGACCAGCCTATTTTTGGCTGTGATGTGAGGTTGTGTGATAAATAAATAATTTCTTTTAGTTTTTACTCCCTTTGTTGAGTTTCTAAAAAATGTAAACGTTTGTTGCTACATCATTTTCCTTTGTGGGTGATTACCGGCGATTACTAACATAATTCGCCTGCTTAAACAAAACAAGGATTAAAACTTTTTCAATTTAGATGACATCCTTTTGCCTCAATGTGAGATTGCAATATAAAATGTTTTAGCTTCATGTTGCTTCAAATGGCTCCTTAAAGAGCCAATGGCAAGTCTTCGTATTGAGGGATTAAGCCTGGATGGAGGCTTAAAGTAAAACTCATATTTATCCCCTCTGAAGACTGTGGTTGCCGTAATAATCCACGTCTCTGAAACTACACCTGGATGGTGCAATGACGAACTTACAGCAGGTTTCGGCTGAATCTCTTTCTCTTTCTCCAGATACTGCTTCTCTTCCCAGAGACTGCACAGGGGTGAGGTTAGGTGAGTTGAGGCGAGGAGAGAACATTTGAATGAAAAAACAAAATGAATGTGTTGAGTTAACAGCATGTTTCAGTTCCTGGTTCAACAGAAAGAGGAATGCAATGGGAGGAACAGACATTTACATTTTTAAAAATACACTGATGTGCAGTTTGAGTTGAACTCATGCTGATTTAACATGGGTGTCAAATGTTTTGCGTATGTTGCTATGAAACCTTTCTATAATAGTGAGTGAATAAAAAAACCTTTATGCTACACTGTAGAAACACATAATGTATAAAAAAACCCAGTATAAATACAAGCTTCCTCAAACATAAACAGAAAGAATCATAAATGAAGTACCCAACACAGTATAAATGTGCATATAAAAACATAATTTATATGAATTTTTCATCTCCCTGCGGCAGAGGCTTTTTGAGCAGTTGATTAAAATTTGTATGAAATCATTTCAAGTCAGCTCTGTCATTGTGAAAAACCGTAGTGTACAGCTACACATTTCACAAGGTAAATGATATTAATCTTCTTGACAAGTTTATATACTGGATATTAACTGATATACTGAGAAAACTGCATGAATGCTAAAATATGGAACTGGAAAAAGTGCTGAATTCCTGTGCATCTGTTTGGCTAAAGATAAAGGACGCAAAGATTTTAAAAGGTATATTTGCATGGTGAGCATCTGCTCGTCATATGCAGACCGATAGCCATTTGGACAAGAGAGGAGAAGGGAAAAAAACAGAAGAAAGGTTAGGACGAGGGGATGAGATTAGGCCGGACGGGATGAAAGAAAGGGCAAAAAGAGTAGAAGGAGAAACACAGGTAATGGGAGGACAAGAGAGCTCACTACCAAAAGCTGTCACAAATAATATGCACACTCAGTGTCTAATACTGTCTATTACCGCATCCTCTGAGAATGCTCTGTAAGTGGTTTTCATTTAATATTTCAATTACCACTGTGCCCACAACTTTCTGCCTCAGTGTGTGTGTCCTGCACTAAAAATCACTGCATCCTACAGATCATATCTTTGCAATACAGTGGTAAGTTTACATTCTGTAAGTGGTTTTATATTACTGAGGCAATCCAGGGTCAAATGTAATGTAGGAAAGATAAAGGAAATCTCCTTAAAAGAATATTAGGCTATTGAGTAAATAAGAAGTATTAGGAGTATTCAATGCTATTATTTTTATTTCTCCTTCTGACTTTCCAGTATACAACACATTTCCTCTACCTAAAATTATTTTTACAATCTAATCTTAACAACTCCTCTTACAATCCACCCCTTTTACTTCATCATATTAGCTTAGCTTTTTCATAACTGTTTTATTTTTTTGTTAATAGTTCATGCTCTTTTCACAATGTCAAATGTACATTGGTGTGTAATGCGGGGAAATCTAGCATGCAGTGAGGTCACGCTGTCTCGCTCTTCAGCTCTTTCACTTACTGACACTTTTTTCAATGTTCACACTTCAATTACTGCATCTGTGGTGCTTCAACTTCAATGCAAATTCCTGCTACTTTCATTACTACACAGAAACTACGAAGTGAATTGATTTTATTGCTTACCCTGACAGTTCAGTACATCTACACATCATACTGACACCACATTTTTACCCTTTAATTGACAGTTTTAAACACTCAAACTATCCTTGGCACTCTAACTTCAATGGATATTTCAACTTCTTTCATTGCTACACTTAAACTCACAATTAAAGTGTCTTCCTCTCTTAACTTTTGACTCGCAGTTTAACTGCTTTCAGCAACATTTTAAGACTTTAAGACTTTTTATCTGTTTAAAGTCTAAGCACATGGACTTTTTACCATAAGCAAGCACACTTAGATTGTCTTCAGAACGTTTTGCCTTTTCTAGTTTTTCTTTTTTTTTTCTTGTGAGTCACTGGTTAATTTAATTTTTTCATCCCCCTAAAAAATAACTTGATCCGATAAGGAAAAATTGCTCTGTAGTTGAACTGGCCACAACCATAAGACATATGCAACCTGTAATGAGGGATCACAAGTACACATTGCTTTGTTTTCAAGGATCGTAAGCCAAAATGTTTGGGAACCACTGGCGTATGTTATCATGTTGCCTAGCAATGTTCCAATAACCTCCATTTGGCCCTTGAAAAGTTGGTGGACAGAAAAGAGGGAGATACTCGAGTGAGTGTGTTATTTTCCATTTCTGTGTGTGTTTGACCCTTTGGACACACTGATAGTGGTGTCGAGTGAGTCGGGAGAAGGAAAAGAGAAACCAGCAGCAGAAAAGAGGAAAATTGGTTGCTATGAGAAAAGAGACTCATGGGAGCGAAAGGAAAGGATTAGAGGAAAGGAACAGAAATGACTACAGGCCTGACGTCAAAAAAACTAACCAGTGGGGAGAGCTCAGACAAATAAACAGGTTACATCCAGAGCAAACATAAAAATCTACTTAAACCTGGAATTTGTATAATGAACTGCTTACATCAGGTTTTTCCCATGATAAATCTCTGAGAAAATATGGCTACAGAAACAAAGACATTTAAGGCAATGGCAATAATGAAAGTCAAACTTGCTGTAGGCAAGCAATACACACACACACACACACACACACACACACACACACACACACACACACACACAGTACCACTACTATTTGTGTGTGTTTGCGTCCTATACTCTTTCACCTTCATCTCCCTCTAAAGTCAATAAAAACTTGTGAAGTTGCTGCTTCATGCAGCTCACCTCAGAGTTGGTTCCCTAGTTACTTAACTGTGACTGCGTGTGTGCGTGTATCCATTCATGCGAAGCGTCTCCTACTGTACACATCTTCTCTTTACTATGTCACTTTCACTTCTGTATTTTGTCTTTACTCTCATCTCTCTCGTCAGTGGTGTGAAGTGCATCAGTGTGTGTGTGTGTGTTTGTAAAACAGCTGCAGGCACATTTGAGAGAAGTTTGTAAAAGATGTATTTGCTTGAATCGAGTGTCATTTTTATTTATCACATTTGACATTTGATGTAGCATGAGTAACTACAATAATGCCTGTGTATTTATATATACAGCTCACCATTTCATTCTGTGCCGTGTCTTGTACTCTCTGTCCTCAGCAGCTTTCAGTTCATTGTATGCCTGGAGGAGCTGTTGCCTCAGTTCATTGACCTCACTTACAGGCTCCTCAGAGGTGCTCTGGTCCTCTGTTCTCTCCATCTCGGCCTGCAGCCTCTTCAACTCAGCACGACGCCTCTTTGCTTCTCCCAAAAGTTGGATCTCAGAATCCTGGGTACTGTAGGATGAAAAAATTATTTAAGTATGTGTTATAGTATGCATTATACAGATACTATTTACTAACTGCTGGGTACATTTACATGTATTCTAACAGTCCAAAAATCAGTTAAGACAGTTTTTTTTACTTCAAAGTTATGTCATATGTATAAGTTACTGCCTAATCTTTACTTTAATTTGGCCATTAAAAATCTAAATATTAGCTAAATTTTATATATTGTTTCCACATTCCTTTTCAGGAAATGTAAAGCAAATAACTATAAGATAAATCATGTAAACCTTAATCAACTACAAATAAGCTAAACTGCTTGTGTGAAACAGATTTTTCACTGAGGTAAAACTGTGGTACAATATGCAAGTAAAGATAAAGTAGCGGCTGATCTTCTAGACTAGACTTCTGAGTACTGATCCAATTAAATTTAATGTGCATATTCAGATTTTGTTTTCAAAATGAATGACACACAGATTTCTCGTTTGCGCAAGAAATTGGGGTCTCTAAAGTTAATTTCACTTCCTCTATTATGCCGTTTTTGAGAATAAGTGTTCTAGGAAGCATTTGATGAAAGTTAAAAAGTAGCATGCTTTGGATTTATTTTTGTTTCAGCCTATTACTGTCTGTTGTGCCTCAGCTACACCCTTGCTTCCACTTCTTTGCTCAAATTAGGATTTCTGGCTCCACTGAGTGACCCCAATGCAGGCTTCAAAATGTCTTTTCAGAAGCTAGTGCTGATGTCACAGATGCTACTCAACAGTATATAAGAGCAGTACAACTAGATCTGATAAAGAGTTAAAGACTTTTTCAAGGACACATTAGCTGGATTGATTCTGTCTGTCACAAGAACTGAACCATGCTCTATTCTCAGCATCTTTTAAGTCGTAACGCACCTCGACAAAATATCACATACACATATACGAAGGTTACAAATTAATTTATTCTGTATTTGTTTCAAGAAGAGAACATACCTCTTCAGAGTATTGTGGAGTAGCCTGTAGCTGGATTTCAGTTTGGCCACTTTGGTCTGGCCGATTTTGCCCAATGATAACATCTGAGGAGTATGAAAACAGAAATATTACCAATCTTATGGGCAGGAAAAAACTGACAATTTGACGATTATTTATGGTCTAATAGTAACTCTAAGTATGTCACCTACGTTTCTAAAATCCTCAGCATAAGTTCTGTGACTGGGATTTACATGTTTTCTCTGTGTTATCCACATGTGAACAGTCTAGCTACAGCCGGACATTACAGCAGTCCTAACCTTTATCCAGCTAAGTTGGCTACAAATGTTCCTGCATGAGTTTGCCAGCTTAGGTTGCACTATTTCAAAGTCTTTGATCTGATCCAGAGCTGCCTGCATGAAAAGCTAAAATATGAATAGAATATCACATTCTGTGGAAATCTCTTGTTGCCATTTTCTCCGGACAGAATTTTCAATAGGGCGAAATTGCTAGGAACCATATACAATTCTGACCAGCAAGCAGTTTTGTAATATTGTTTTGTGAAAGAAATTAAGTTCCAGGAGTCAGGAGATGAAGAAGAAGAAAACTAAATCACCGTAGGGTCCAAAAAAGAGTTTTAAATTTCATAATAGTGAGAGCTTTTGACAATAAAAGCTTTGTTTCTGCTGTAATATGCTCAAACTTCAGTTACTGTTGTAAGAAAAAGCTTTTTTATATCTGTCTGGACTCTCCGCATTTTTGTTTTTATCATCTGATAGACCACAACAAAGCCGAACTCCCTGATGTCTCTAAAGAGGATTTAAACCAAGTTGGACTGAATAAACCTTTATCATCACAGCAGATATCACAGTATCAGAACACCTTATCACAATCAGGAATAAAAACAAACCTCCAGCTATCTGCAATCTCAAAAGGAGAATAAAAATCATTAAAAACAGCCCATACATAACAAAAAGTAACTACAGTTCTTGAGATTACATGTATTATTAGAGCTGCATGATTTGAAAAAGAAGATAAAAAAAGGCACACAGCTGTGAAACCTTGGTACAAACAAAACAAAACACAGCAAAGAAAAAGATATCAGGTCAACAGCATTGAAAAAAAAGGATTTTTTTTCAAAAATTATCACTCATTACACAGTTGTTGATAAATTTCTCTCTGTGGCAAGGTAGTTCTGTGTGTAACAGTGATAGAAACAGAAGGCAGGTGTTGTCCCCATCTTATCTTCAGAGCCAGGTTGGAAGAGCGGGGAGTAATGAGGGATAGCCTTGTCTGTATCAAAGAGCTGCAGAACTGAGGATATCTTAGGTCGGACTGTGTAACTGCATTGAAAACACACAAACGCTCTGATTATATACACACACACACACACAGACTGATAACTCACTCCGACTTCAAACATTAGGGATAGCCGATTATGTTTTTAGATTCATTCCATTATATTGTTTATCTGGCTATTGTCAAATGTGCTCGCAAGTACCCGACCACGTTCCAAGGGCTGAAAGGACAGAGATACGAATGTTGTGAATGATGCAGATTAGGGCTCTCGTTAATATGATTTATTCAGATCTTTTTCACTCAGTTTGCATCAGCAGTCACCCAAGGTCACATCACTACAAGCGAAACACCTGACTAGTATTACACAATCTGCGTTTAAAGTATTTAAAGTATTAAATCTCTGACTCTTACATCTTGAAAGGGTAAGTGGGTCATCTGGTCCTAACTGATCTCTTTAATTTCAACCGTAGTTGTGTAATCAAATATTGACTCCTTAAAAAAAGCAAATAACGGGAACATTTGAAATTATCTCATCGTACTGAAACTAAATAGCAATTCAAAACAGATTTGGTACATCAAATATGGTCATTGTTGGGTTTTCAACAGTGTAGATGACATACCAGTGATGTGACAGACACCCTGGCCATACACTGGGCATTTATCAGAGAGAAGCAGCCTGTTTCAGGCAGCCTCTCTAATTCTGGTGCCTTATCTTCAGCAGTATAGAGTATGGGGAGGTTTTTATGGTGTGGCTGCATAAGGCTTACATGTGGCTGACCATTTTTGAAGTGAGATAGAGACAATCACTGGAAGATATTTAGGCAGGCACATGGACACACATGCCTGTCCATTTACTCCCGCACCCACACATGCACAACTTGGCGATGCAAGCATGCGATCTGTACTGCAGAGCAGCAATAAACCTTCCAGTAATATGAGTGTGTGGTGCAGCAAGGTATTTGGAGTGTGTAACAACAACAAAAAAGTGGGCTTTAATACTCTTCACCCTCAGGGAGAAAAATAATGACCACTGAGACACAGCACTGAATTCCACTGTGTGATGGAGAGAGCCACCATCTCTCTCTGTGCCTATCTCTACCTTCATGTCCTGATATTGACTGTTGAGCCTACAGCTAGATTGAATCACTTTGTTAGAGGAAGTTTTGTGCAGTAATATTTTCCTTTCACGAGTGCTGCTCCATCAGGGCTGAGAGCCATCTCTGTAGATGAAATCAATTATCTGAAACTGTGTCACTTCTCTAGAAATATGACATGCGCATGAGACATCTAACGCCCCAAAGTCAAATTACATGACCCGTGGTTATGCATCATTTATACTGAAACAATTGCCATGTCCCGCAAACAAATAATCAGTGCCAATTTAATAAACTTACTACAAGTTTTAACAAGACTCCACCAAGGGTAACATCCAGTCTGCAAATGTCACTGGGTGAGGCTAAGAATTGCTTACTCCGCAGAATAAACATTACATTTTAATAGCTTTAGTGGCTCAATAATTGTTCACAATAAGATGCTCCATGAAATTGCCTCATGTGTGAATAATGTCTCTGGGAGAGAATGAGTGCAATGTCAATCAAGACAATCTAGAAACCACCTAAATTACCACATTACCACATCATCATTACAGGCAAAAACAAGTGTATTGTTTATTGTTTATTTATAAAGACTTCATTATCTGTTTCCTTTGTTAATATATAAACAACCTACGTAAACCCATTCATAAGTCCATCAACGTTGAGGTCACAGCAATTCAAGTTTTAATACATTTTAAATTAAGTTACCCATTGTGTAACTTCAACTATCAACAGCTGCTGCCACCACAAAATGGAGTGGTGAGGACCTCTCATTCTACATCTGCCAGAGAGAAAATATCCTAATATTATCTGACATTTGATCTCTCTATGGAGCAAGCCAACCAAGGCACTGTAGAATAGACTGGTATCAGCATCAAAAAATGTACTTAGTCTACAATTAATAAGAGGTATTATATCTCAAAAAACCCCTTGAGGTGTATTATTTCATTTTCAAGGGGGTCCCAAAAACAAGACATTACTGATACTTTGTTTATTGTAACAATTTGTGCTCCAAAAATGTCCCATTTCCCTACATTAAACCACTACAAACTTTTCCTGAGACAGCAGTAAATGCAAGGGAATCACAATGAATAAAGAGCAGCCAGCAGTTTCAATTAATGCTATCCACACTGACAGCCAGTGAGGTGAGCAAAACCAGCAGAGCCATTTTGGGTTAAAAAAAAAAAAAAATTTTAAAATGGGCTGTTTCGCATTTATTTCAGGGACGTGTTGCCTGCTGCTGTTAGTTTGAAATTGGTTTTTAATTTCCATATTTTGTTCATGCTAGAGATGAAGAGAGGCTGTATAAATTCAGTTCAAACTTCCCTGATACAACACAAGAAAGTATTGTGCCAAGAAATTATTTGTGCAAACCATTAAACATGTAATGTGGTGTAGGCTATATTTTTCATTTGAAGAACTATTTAGCAATCATTTTAACGTAAATGTGTAGTTGATTGTGCAATCTGCGGCTGTACTGCATAAAAACTGAATCAGAAGTTTCTGATGATTCATTTGCAACAATCTGAGCCTTGTAAATGACCAAAACATTAATAATTGAAACAAACCCTCTATATTGTTGCTGCTGGCTAAACATGGATTTTATTTAATTAATTGTGCTAACCTGAGCCTTATTTGGAACTGGACAGTGACCGGCAGAGTTGACCCGGTGTTTTCAATGGCTTTGATATTTAAACTGGGTCGGAAGACGACGTCTTTAAATTTTGTGCTGGAAACATTTAAAAACACAAAACAACTAAGCATGTAGAAACATCTTGAGTGGGTAGTTTCTTTGTAATGTGAGTCATTTTGCTCATCAGGGAGCCGTTTCCTGGGTGAGCAGGACAACACCATGCACTGACTGCAGGCAAAGGACCTGCCTCCTCTCGCTCCTTTCCTCCACCTCTTTCTATCTCTCTCCCCCATTCCCAAAATTTCTGTCTGCATCTCTGTGCTGCTGATATAGTGTTTTGCATTACGCAATAGTGCTGCCCCTCCCATCCTCTTTAACTCCCTCTCTCTCTCTGCCTCTCTCTCTCCCTCCCTCCCTCACTCACCCTGATATTAATGACACAGCTATCTGAGGCAGAGGCAGTTCCCCAGCGCGCTTTTCCTCCTGCAGGCTGTGCTCTTACACATGCACACACACAAACACACACTCTTAAACCAAAAGGATATTGAACACACACTCACACACTACTCTATGCATTCAGACTCTTTTTGAGTTCATATCAGAGGCAGCTATACACGCTCTCACTTCACACACACTCATTTCTCCTTTACAAATCTCACACAGAAAAATGAGGACAGTTGTGCTTTGCGTTTGTGCCAGTCTCCTGCTTACCGCCACCTTGGTGCCGCGCACCAGCCGGGCAGCAGACTTCCCCGTCAACTCACACCAGAGGTGGGACGCAAGAGGACCCTACTCTTTGGGATCTGAATCTGGTACCCCCACCTCCTGCCCTATAAAACTGAGACCCTCAGGCCAGTGTGGGAGCTCCGGAGCCGGGGCAGAGGAGGGGGATGACTGCCCTTACCAGCTCACCCTGCCTCCCCTCACTATCCAGCTACCCAAGCAGTTCAGGCTGCTGGAGAAGACGATGAAGGAGCTGCAGAGCCTGAAAGAGGTGGTCAACAAGCTGAAGAGCGGGTGCCAGGAGTGTCGTGGGGCACGGGGCAATGGACCTTTGGGACATCAGCAAGCTGACCAGGGACAGGCGCAGGTTCAGAGGGATGCTGGGGAAGAAGGGAGACTAGACCTGACAGGACAGGAGGTGCAAGGTGGGTCCAGCCAAGAGGAGAGGGGAGATGGGATGGTCCCTGGAGCTACTGTGGAGCTTGCTGGACCGGGGCAAAGTTCTGCTCTTGGGAAAATTACACCGAGCCCCAGCACTATGCAGGAGATGCAGGTAAGAGAGACAGTTCAGTCTCTCCAAAAAGAGAGACAATTTTTAACGCTTCTAATTGTACAATGCAGTATTTTATATATCTTTTTATATCTTTTCACTGATAAAAGTCAATAAAAGTGCATGCTTCATCCGCCTAATCTAAATTAGGGAATAGTTTTGGAATTGCTCAGACTATTAAAATCCATCAGTGTACATTCTGTACCATACAAACATAATTTAGAGGTTGGTACAAACAGTGGAATATTGGCACTGCACCAATTTCTGTATTTCCATCAAATTCCCAGTAATCCAGTATCATTATCAGCCTTGTAAAAATTTTAGTGACACTGATCTAAACTCAGCTAAAACGTACTTTATAAACGCTGAAGGAATAAAAAGCCCCCTAAATTTGCCCAGTCAACTGGACCATGCTGGAATGTAAACTGGCGAGATGTTTAAAGACCTGTAAAGTCCTACCTGGCACCAATCCAACAGGGAAAATTCCTGGTACTGTAAACAGGGTAGGGAATCAGCGTTAGACACCAGCCAAATGGCGGTCAATTTTTGTTCTGTCTGGTAAGTTTGTTGACTCTCACAGCCACTTTGGGAGACAGCCAACCATCACGCAAATTCGTTTCTATTCTAAAATTCTAATTGGCTGGTAAAACAATGAAGGAGGCTGGTGACTTCAGTAATCCACCTGCTTTGTATTCTGTGCACACGCTCTGGCCCTTCCCAGGTGAAGCTGAATAAGATGTCTACCAGCCTGCGCAACGCCAGGAACCAGATCTCAGCTATGCAGGGTCGTCTGGAGGGGCTCAACCTGCTCAACATGGACAACGTACAGGCTATGGTGGACAGGCGGGTGGAGAACATCAGTGGAGTAGTCAACAAGCTCAGCTCCACCTGCACTACCGCATGTCCAGTACAGAACGCCCCTCAGTGTAAGCCTGTTTTTACTAAGATTCATTTGGTAGCATTCTCTATTTTGTTATTTTGAATGCTCCAACCCTTTTCTCTATATGTATTCTCTAATGACCAAAAACTCCTTTCTTTGTGTTTTCTATTGTGTTCTAGTTTTTCTATTTCAAAGATGCCTCTCCTCTTCTCTCCTTCCCTTATGTATTTTATTATTTTGCAGTCTTTTTGAGCATGATCAAGAAGCCCTTTCAAAATTCTCTTCTCCTCTATTATTTTCTATTCCCTTAAATTAACCACAGATGTTGTTAAGGAAATGGAAAGTCCAGCAGTTTGGGTTATTGTGAGCTGAATTTTCTGGCATGGGATCTATCCAATCATGCCTAAGTGGACATGGCGACTTGTAATCACTACAAACAACCCTGCTCTGGGTGTCTACCTTCAGCCAATGCTGCCTTTCTAGTAAATGGGAAGTGAAATCTTCCAGGCTGACAATGACATTGTTAACTGCAGATAGTGGTTTGTTGCGACATGCCTTCTCCATTGCCAATATGAACAACATTACATATTTTGGGGCGATTCGTATAATCACCAGAAGAGGAATTTTCCATTACCTTTAAAAAGATACTATACTGAGGGTACCATGCCAACAATAGATGCCCATGTCCACTACACTACTACAGTAGAGCCTCAGTCAGCTAAGTGCAGCAAATATTACAACAGCAAAAATAGCTTTAGGTTGAAGTCATACTGTACATGAGTGAAGCAATATGACAACTAGGGTCAAAGTGAGAATTCAAATTACCTCTTATGTAACAAAAAGTGCCCTGACATTCCAATACTCTCAATATGGAGAAACTTAATAAGGGGAGCGGGAGAAAAGGACAGATAACTGGCACTTAAACTATTTCATAGTATGAACATAAAAAAAGCTTAAAAAAGGCAACAATTTCTAGAGTCAGGTTCAATCCTGTTAAGAGGAAGTCCAGCGATTAATGGGGCTAAACCTCATGATGGAGACTATGCAAAAACATATCTGTAAGGATTGCAAACTAGCCAAGCGTTACAAACATTCCACTTTACATTTAAAAGCTTATTTGGATGAGAGCACAGTTGAAATGCAGGCCACTTTTCAGAAACTGAAACTGAATAATGTCCTGATATTGCATGAGTGAATGTGAATGTGACACTATATTGAGGCTTTTATGTGGAAAACAGATGTGAGCTTATTTCTAAGTAGATTAGCTGGGACCATGGTGGTGTGAAGGGAAACCCCAGCCTTTTCTCTTCCTCCGAGTTTTCTTCTCCCCTAAACTTGCCTCTTTCTCTTTCAAATTCTCCTTCAAATGGTTTCCTCTCTCCCTTATACATGTATCATCAGTCCATATGTTCTTCATCTCTCCATTTCCCTTCACATCTCCACTCTTTTTCACTTCTTCTCTTGCCATAATGTTCCCTATCTCCCTCGCTTTAATCCCCTTTCCGGGTGCCTTACCCTTGCCTCTCCCCCTACCGCTCTCTTCCTCTGGAGGTCATGCTCTTGAGTGCTCATTCCTGCATAAAACAACTAGCTCTCATTATCTCTTGACAACAACACAAGAAGTAATGTGGGCGGATTTCCCAACATTAGTCATGGATGGCACACAGGGTCAGTAACACTAGTGTTTATCCATCAATCTGTCATGTTAAACTCAAGAACCAGCAAATTATTCTGCCGCAAGTTAGGAATTTGTGCATGATGGTGTCTGAAGTGAATCCAGAGGAAGTAGACAAGAGACAGCTGTCACCATGGAAAAACTAAAGTGTCATGATAACACTTCCGCAGTTTCACAACAGAACAGAGTATACACAATGTTGTAATTGCTGGTTTACTTAAGTGATTCTTCTTACTGAAAAATACATGATTAACTAAATTAAACATTTTAAATGTTTTAGAGAGGCTTTGAGAGGTTTTCCTCATACTATCCATGGCATACTCATGACCAGTCCCATTTTACTCCCACTATGAAGTCTCTTAACCATAAAACTACTAATGTTGGATCCTAAATTAAGGATAGTCAGTGAAAAATGTTTTCCTCTTGTTTATGAAAATGTGAAAAGTGCTTAGTGAAGCAATTCATGGCTAACTGGTTCCCCTGACTCCTGAATAAACACTTCAGCTGCCAAAATGCAGATAAATCTTTAAATAATAGTTAAACACAGATTTGCACGAAACAAAATTTAATGCATGAGACACAAGCAGGTGACCGCATCATCTAAAGATTATATTAAGTCAACATATTTAGGAGATTTCATCTGAGACAGATGTACAGTATATTTTAATGGTGATGAAGCTGTGGTGATGGATCATTGGCCAGAAAATGTTAAAAACCACTCACACGCGCACAAAGATTTAAAAACCAGCCACACTTGTACAGCTCATTAGGCTACACTGCACAGCTCAAACAACATTTACATTCAGTAGGTTCAGAAAAGGCATATAAAGACACTCACTTTTTAAAACTTTTTCATACTTTTATCCATATGATGAAGAGCATGCAGCTAATAAAACATTGGCATAGATTACACAGACATTTTAGGCCAATGTAGAATAGCAAGCAGGATAAATACTATGCTTTTCAAGATGCTTTTATCACTCACTGCTCACAGTTCTGTGAGCATTTATTTCACCCTGTTTGCCAACTGCCATCCCTGCTGCAAGCACTAATCTTCACTTTCACTCCTGCAAGATGTATTAGGGCCTTGAGGTGAATTCATGTTACCGTTCAGCTACATTAACTCAATTATAAACAAAGAGAATGAATGCCCAGTCCGCCACATTGTCAGGAACTGCTTGTCTGCAATGTGGTGACACACAACCTCTTAAAGGAAGGGTGCTGCCTTTTTGATGAGTGTCTTTTTATCAAAACAGACAGTAGTATTCTATCCAAGTCATTTTTGTGGGGAAAGATTATACTATCACATAGGATACACATTTCCTTGCATTAAAGGTGATAATCGTAGTTTACTACTTGTTCTCACAAGGCATGCTCCCACGATGTATTTTATGCCAATCATTTCTCTGTGTGCAGTCAGTGGTATTAAAACAGTCTGACAGACTGTCTATAAAATCATGTCTGTTATCAGCCTTAAAGAGAGTAGGCTACCACCATCGAAAGCAAGCAAGAAAGCATGCAAAACAATCAGCCACCCAATTAACTATTCATTTGCCTCAACAGCCACCTCAACAGTCAGACAGCCAATCAGCCAACAGTCATTTGAACATAAGTAAGAAGCTGATAGTAGAGTTATTTAGGTCAGGCACAGTGCCAGTTAGATGGGATAGCTCTTGTCTGTCTAGGGATACTGATGGCAGGTTCAGACAGATGGGGACAAATAGGGAGAGGGAAATGTGTTCACTTAAAGCGAAGGAGACACTGAAAGAATTTACAGGACTTACAGGAGAATACTTTGAATGCCACGAGCAGAGAGAGCTGTTAATGTGACACTAACATTTTTAACCTCACGCCCGACTCCCAGACTGCTTTGTGGAGTAATCTACCATCTGCAGCCATTTTGCACCCAAAGTATTTTGACAGAAAAGTACAGTAGATGGCTACATAGTCTAAGCAATCAAAAGACAACCATATTTTTATTTTGCACACCATGTATTAGTTACAAATACCTTCTCATTTAATCATGAAGTTCCATGACTGCACGTTTCTCCACTCACAAAACACTATTAGTTCTAGACCTCCCCCCCGTACTTGAAGAAACCTGACGTCTGGCCCTCTGTAATAAGTAGGGTTCCCCCTACCCTTACTCCATTATAATCCACCAACCCACTAAACAGATTTAGCAGTATGACAAAACTGTATCAGCAATGCAGTGTGCCAACCAAACCCAGGAGAGGTACACATGCTGCCTGCCCAATGTCAGGATGATTTAGGCCCCAGTTGCCGAACGTGCAAGGAGGGGGTACGCCACTCTAATCCAGTTTTACACTTTCCCACGTTTTGACAAGTCTGTTCCTTTCAATTCCCAAATGCTAACTGACAGGGGCCTTTGGACCTTGGCTCTGGGTGGGGTCAGTGGCCTGCAGCGCGACACAGGGGACAGGAGCAAGAGTTAGAGAAATAAGTCGGCAGGTATAAGAAGAAATGTGGGGAAGAGATCTTAGAAAGTAGTGCAGCTGTATGAAATGGGCCTGTGGTGCAGCACAGGGGAAGGTCACTGACTTTTATCCCTTGCAGTGGCCTTTGTCCTTGCACTTACTTTCTTTCATGTGGGAGTCCTGATGCTCAGTGTGATTTCCAGAAAGGTGACATCATGTTGAGAAGCAGAGGATAGGCTACAGTGTTCTCAAATGCTTACTGAAAGATAGTTTTCTGTTTTTTGCTTGATGACTTGCTGAACTTTAGTTTGATCCATAAAAGAGACTGGGGAATAGTCTGGTAAGAGGTTGGCTAAAGAACATGCTGAACTGTTTTGCCTTTGCATAGACTTTAAAGCAGGAATGAGACCTTCCTTAATGGTTAAAGCTGGATTTCCTGCTAACTTATCGCATTTTCTTTTCCTATCCTTAACCTCAGGGGCCGTTTCTATTACTGTCTCTTGGTTGGAGAAAGAAAAATGCCAGAGCAAAGTGAACACATTATTGAATATCATCCAGTCACATCCCCTTAAAAACTCTCCTCTCTTCCCCACCCTTTCTCTCTGTCTCCCATCAGTCATCTTAGCCCCTCGGGACTGTTCAGACTACAATGTGCTAGAGGTGAGGAAGAACGGCGTGTATCGTGTGACCCCTGATCCTCGAAACGGGACATTTGAGGTCTTCTGTGACATGGAGTCGTTTGGAGGTGGATGGACCGTGATACAGCAACGACTCGATGGGTCTGTCAGTTTTAACCGCACCTGGGCCGAGTATAAGAAAGGCTTTGGGAACATCAGGTAATGGGCTAGGTTATCATTCCAAGGTTCTTCTCAAAAGACATCATAGGATGGGGTAAAACACCTACTGGAAACCAAAGCCTGTAAATTCGTCGATTATAGACTTCCATATACAACCAGTTATATCCAACTGATATATTGAGGTCTTATTATTTAATAAATAAGTTCACACAGAATAATTTGTTTGTAAAATGGTGGAGGTGTTTGAGGGATTTCTCGCTATTTGTATGCAGGACAGGAGGCTCAAATACCACATATTTAGAGGGAGTGGAGTTCAGATGACATATGTATCTTTTAATATAAGAGGTTATATTGTCTTTTTTGCATGCTGACTGTAGTGCTGCCACCCCATACCTATACTCCTACCATATGCTCAGGTAACCATAGGGGTGAGTTAGACTGATACCTATCTTTAAAAAAAGTACACACAACAGTAAACAAAGCATTAATTCAAGATTCCTCTGTTACTAATGACAAGTACAATTTATATATATATATCCATGCACACCCATCTGTGCACCAATAGAGTCATTTGTCCTAAATAGTTTTATGCTTTCTCCCAACTTGAGAGTGCCAAGTCACTCAGTGAGGAACTAATGATGCACTATGACTGATTTAAAACAAAAACGATGGGAAACAGTTCTCAGTGAAAATTAAGGGAAGTGGCCGTTTCACACTGATTATATTTTGTTTTAATGCAGAGCCTCTACCATAGCCTCTAACTGGATTCAAATGTCAGCACATTTTCTCTATTCTCGTCTCTGCTCATGTAGGAAAGAGGTTTATATGGGAAATAACCATGGTTACCTCTTGATAACCATGCCTACAGATCTAGTAAACCCTCCCACTGAAAGGATAATGTCTCCACTCATCCTTCTTTTACTGTCACACAACTCTCCTCTTGCATCTCCTCCTTTCCTCTACTCCCCTGTGGGGATTAGTCAATTCTGTTTGACTAACTGTATCCACTTTCTAATCAAGTGTACAAGCACATGAGATTGTTTGTAATCTAGCTCTCATTTTGCTTAGTTCTATCACCACATTTCTCTGGCCTTTTCCTCTGCTGTAGAGGGGAGTTCTGGCTGGGCAATGACCATATTCACTTGATGACAAAAGCCAAAGACATGATCCTGCGTATTGAGTTGGAGGACTTTGAGGGTGTTCGGGAGTATGCAAAGTACGACCAGTTCTATGTGGCCAATGAATTCCTACGCTACCGGCTGTCTATCAGTGGATACAGGTACAATATTAGATTCTGTAAGTGCATGAATGTGTGATCAAATATACATAAAGGAGAACTACATATCAATTTTTTCATTGTAGTGGGACCGCTGGGAACGCCATCAGTTTCAACAAGCACTTCAACCATGACCAGAAGTTTTTCTCCACACCTGACCGCGACAACGACATGTACCCCTCCGGAAACTGCGGCGCCTACTACAGCTCCGGCTGGTGGTTCGATGCCTGCATGTCCGCCAACCTCAATGGGAAGTACTATCACAAGAGGTACAAGGGGGTCAGGAACGGGATCTTCTGGGGAACATGGCACAACATGTCGACAGAGTACTACCCTACCAACTACAGGCAGGCCTTCAAAACTGTCAAGATGATGATACGGCCCAAGAACTATGCTCCCTAAGAGGACAGGTAAAGATTTACTAGGATAGTCAGGTGGAACAAACAAAGACAGAAAATGGAAGAACAAGTAGACTCAGAAACTCTTACACATAGTCATGCGTTTGCACACATTTACACATGCATACGTGTACACCGAAAAAGACCATAAACCCTATAGACAGTTTGAATGGAGTAATAACAAAAGTAATTGTGAAAAAAATTAACTGTGCTATTACTTTTTTTCCACTGTGGTGAGTGTGGCCTTCAAATTGTTGGATTAAAATTATGATAATAAAAGACAATGGACTATGAATGATGATGGACCGATAAAAAAAACGTAAATGCAATGTAAAGGCCAGCCTCCTATAGGGGCCATAATATTAAACGGAGGGTTACCATAGGAGATTTTTCACTGTTTCTCTGACATTTCTCCAATTTCTGTCCTGCTGCCTCCTGCTATAAACCCAGCGGACACACCGCACAGCACACAGTAGTAGTAAAAACTAATGAGCTATCATTTCCCCTGCTCTAAATGGATTAATAATTAACAGCAGCCATTCAAGTGAGGTATATGAGAGCTAATGATACAGTTTTGAGTGGGCCTGAAATGCATCGCGAAAGACTTCATCCTGGGGTCAGAGTCAAACTGTTTAAAATGAAAAACTACAGGAAGCAATATACACCACGCTTTGGGCAGGAGTGCACAAGTAATAGCTTCTGTGCGGTTTATCTAATTACACTGGGACACTCTGCTAATGTATCATCATCCTATACAATATAAAACACCCCAGTATAAATAAACAGTCTGAGATACATTTCTATTGAATCATTCCTGAGTACATTCTACATTATTGATGCTTTAGTAAATTCTTCTTGACAGCAGCCATGGAGCAGGGCACTGCTGCAAGAAGAAAATAGTCCAATTGTTTTTCCACCCTTATCTCTGGGTGCACTGAATCACTGCACGTCTCTTGATTCCATACACCAGTTTTCACATGTAAAATAAAATTCCTCCCTGACTCACCACTTGTACAATACTGCTACCTAATGTTAGATAACTGTATTGCATCATTTAATCCATTCTATACACACTGTGAATGAGAAGGATGGGGAAAGAAATGTTTCACTTTGAGGACGTGTACAGTATTTATTTTAATTCGTGAGGAATGATAGCTTTTATATAAAACATAGGTCAAGGTTTAATGATTGTTGATATTTGAGAAATGATAAGGACGGTGCATTCTTGTGACCATTCATAGTAATTATGTGTGTATTTGGAGCTTTGTGTGTGTACAATATTGATCTTTTCTATCATTAATATTCAACTGTCATGCCAAAAGATATGCACTTTTTATATCAAAAAATTAATAAAGTTCTAACTACATGGCTGTGTACATTGCAGTGTTTGGAAGTTTTAAATAATATGGATGCCTGCTCATCTTTAAAAGAATATTCTGTATAGGATTTAGTTTTCAATGACTGTATACAAAAAGGTATACAGGTTTAGCATGAGTATCCATTAGTATAAATCTATAGAATCCAGGGCTACTTGACGCCTGTAAAAACAGAAGGTTCGAGGTGCTGCATGCCCATAATAAATGGGTTAATGAGGTGTTGACACAATAAGCAACTCAATAAAAGAGTTTATTTGAATTTCACAGAGGATAAATGATCAAACTTTGGACCTGTGACTTTAATGTCTGTTTACTGTATGTGACGATCAAGTTAATAAAAAAATACTGTCCTCATCCACATGATGATGTCAAGTTCTAAGTATTCACTTTTGTTTAAACATTTTACATTTTAAGGTAAACATTGCAAGGAACATAAATCCACCCTCAGTACCACAATCTATATCTATTCTAAACATCAATTTAGCTGGAAAACAAAATGGTGAGGGATTTTTCTTTAAATATACTTGCACACATTAGATCCCTATTACCCTGTATAATCTTTTTAAAGCATTAATTTTTTCTTGTGTGTTTAAAGTAATTAAGAGTAAATACTGTCACTGCAACTACCAACTGTGATGTTTGTCTTTCCTATGAAATCTCCAGAATGCCATTCAAAAGAAATATAATTTAACAACATTCATGAGCCTTACCTCATCTAGGCACTGGAAAGCAGGACTAGCAGAGACATCAGCATTGGCAGAGGGCTGCTCTTCTAGTGGGAGAGAAGCATCAGGTGCAAGGGCCACTAGAGGGGTGACTTCTTCCATTCCCTTGTACTCGTCCTCTTGTTCTTCTACCTCCACTTCTCCTCTGCTGGGAGGCCTGCTACCCTGCTCCTGAGATAGACTCACTAAAGCAAAACACATAAATCTAATCTAATGATAGGTAGAGAGGTATGCGTAGACATGTCGAAATACAAGCAAAGGCGCACTAGTACAGCAAAGTACAAGTACAGTTTTAATATGGATAGTTGTCTTTTTTCACCACTACAGAATATATTTAAACATATAAATATGATGACGATGATAAAGTATAGACTACACAGTAGTAGAATCAGTTTAACATGTGAAAATTATGCTTTTATTTAGAAAGGTTCGAGTTGGAAGCACAGGGTTGGAAGTTTTTTATAATCATCTTAATAAAATAAAACTGTCGTTCTTGCGACTTCCATTATATTTATTATATGAGATAGTTTAAAAGCCTGTTGACCTAAAGTACGCATTAGCTCAAATGAAACGGTTTATCATCTTTAACAATGCCATTCTTACAAAATAACGCTGTTTGGACGACTGTTCTGATATACCACTGTCGCACATGTAAAACTCTGATACAGACCCTTTTGAGCTTCTTTATTGCACCAAAACGCGTTTGTTTATGTAAAAGTACACCAGATGGATGCATACGGTTGAAATCTGTGTTCATACCATTAAAAACATTACGCCCTTTAACTAGCTACAGTGAGTTAACACAACAGCTAATAAATGTTTGTGTCGGTGTTTGTCTGCTAAAGTTAAACAAAAAACCCTAAAACATTTATATAAACGTCTTACTTTTGAATATGTTGAATCTTCGCACACGCCCTCAAGATTTTCGTCCCTTTGTCCTGTAAAACTTTAAAAACATACGCACTGAACAGTTTAAACACAGCTAACGTTAGCAAAAAAACACCAATCACAGATTTCTCTCTGGTGGTTGAATGGCGTGTTGTGGTTACCACAGCAACGACGCCATACGTCCCCAATAACCTCAGGTGAAATCCCTTATTTTCACATTTTGCAGAAGCTATATTTAGCTTTTGCGCCTTAAAGATAGCATTTGACGATTTGCAAAGATGTAAAAGTTTTAAACAAATGCACTTATAAGAGCCAAAATCTTATTTTACACTTGCGGTCACTGTCCAGCAGATGGCGGGAAAGAATAATTTACTGCAGTCAGACAGCAGCACGTCATCATGTGTCATGATTGGGCACACAGAACAGAATCAAAGGCCAGCTGACGGGAATACATTAATTGAAAGCACTTACATGAACGTGGATTCCCCTGAGCTTAATCCAAGGTTGTAATGATGCAATATTGCTGCCTCTTTCCCACAGTGCACTCTGGGAGATTGCATGGCCCATAACTCTGCAACAGCTGTACCGATGTGTTATCTCAGCAAGGTACTCTGTGTGTGCATGCCAGTACATGCAATAATGTATGAAAGAGACAGAGATCCCTTTTGACATGATATAACTGCTAAAATGTTGGGTGCCACCAAACAAGAAGCACCTTTAACACTGTCTCTGTATGGTATGGTCAGCATTGAGTCTTTGTCAATTATGAACTGTGTTTTCTCCGTTAGTATGTTCCTGATTTACCTTGTTATTACCGCCTGTAGCACAAACAACCCTCCACTTCAAAGGCAAAAATGCACAAAACCATATGGCTTAACATATGTTACAGGTATGTGCATTTAACATGGTGTGAGGGTGAGTGTATCATGTGTACCAGGAAGAAATGGCTGACACACACTCAAACAACCCCTAATGTTGTGTATTTATGTTTGCATACACGTATTCACCAGACGTTTCTGGGTTTAACTGCCATTATCACAGTAATGGCTGTGTCTATTACTCAGCTTAAATTCATATCAACCATATCAGACCAACTGAGAGTACACTTTCTTGCAATTTGGTTGTTTTGGCAGAGGAGATGTACTATTTTTGAGCACAAAGTCAACATCTAAAATGTCTCCAGATTTTTCCAGTGATACCAGTTTTGTTTGACACATTGCCCTTTGTTTTAAAAATAGTGACACAGGGGAGACAGCATCAATTCTCAGGCACAAGATTATAGTTTTTGAGAACCAAAATTCATGCAGGACAGAAACACCATCTACTGTTCCATTTATTGTGATGAATGAAAAAGGAGGGGAATAAAGGCGAGTGCCATCCTCTTTGTACATGTAAGACCAAATGACACTTTTGAAGACAGACTCTCTAATTAAACCTGTTAATTATGTAGACATACTTTTACCACCCCTTGTTAAATCCAATTAAGTCATCCGGTACATTGGGATGAAGGTTTTTCGCAGAATCTAGGGTTTCCAAATTAACCTTGGATCCTCTCCAACAGTCTGGAGATGCTAACTTCTGAATCCTGGCAGACTTCAGTGTATTTTCTAATGAAAATATTCTCCTCCATGTGCTCATATTACCATTTTTGGCTAAATAAAACATAAGCCCTAGTTTTACAGCTATTTTGGGGGAGAGCAACTTAAAATTGCAAACGTAAGTGGGAATAATAGAAGGACCCTAAAAGTTTGAGAGTTGTTTGTTGCTGAGTCAGTCGTTGCACTGACATAAACTTTACCATTCTATAGTGCTTATACATATTTTGCAGATGTTGCTTTATCCTTTCATCTCAGTCTAACTGATAAAATATGCTGACTATATACGTTATATTCTGTTGACCATGTCTTCCCGTCAACACAACCAAAATTCCTGGTGTGAGATTCTTCGACCAAAATTCACTTGGTTCAATATTTTGTACTTGCAATACTTGCAAAACAAATGGTATTCTCATCAGCCTCAGTTGTACTTTATGTTTTGTACTAATTAGCAAATGTTAGCACACTTTTATCCAAAAAGGACTTTGATATAAGAGGGTAACCTCTGCTGCTATACTCTGGTTTTGTGAACTCTGTGTGCAAGTCAAGAACCACAGCAAACATGGGGGTCACATAGTGTGTGTGCATGAGCTGTGTGTTGGGTTTTCTCACCAGCCCATGCACAAACCAGGCCTTTGGAAAAAGTTAGTGTTCTCCAGATCTCTGTTTTACTGCTGTATTGTAGTCACAACAAACGCAACTTGGGGACTGGGGGTAATTTTACAACCCCCCTCCACCTCCAGGTTCCTCTCTTTCATGTGTGGTTGGGTGTTGTAAGACCATTTAAACACACACACACATACACACACACACACAATGCACAGTGTTCTTTTTCCAAACACAAAATCTGTTGTTTCAATTTCTCATGTCTCAAGACTTTGCTCTTCAGACAATGCGTCTGGAGACAGTTTTTAAACAGATGTTTACAGTCTCCTAAAACCTTAAAACCGGCTTTTTATTGAAGCTCGGACCAAATGATTCTTAAACTGGCTAGTATTTGTGTCATTGAGAAATCTTTATCTGATATTTAAAGATAGAATGGGATGTAACAGGAGTTAAAGTGGCATGGGATGTTATGATTATTGTTAAGTAATTTCACCTGAGGGATGGAAACGTAACCTAATCTAACTCACTATTGTCCTCATTGTTCAATCAATCTTCATACTGTTGACATTCTGTATAAATATTTAGCACCATCAAATCGGAGTGGATTAATAGACTACCTAAAACATAAATTACTAAGAAAATGAGAACTGCTTTTAGCAAACTATGAGTCTGATGTCATTCCTCAGAGTCTTTGGAGTTAGATCTCTGCGGAGAATCAGGGCATTGTTCCAAAGTGTGTCATTGGACAGACCAGAGGCCCAGAAGAAGACTCTTTTACTGTAATGCAGACTGTAAGACCCCCTAAGGCTTGGACTCCTCTGACTCACCTCAGTATGTGGTTATCCAGACAAAAAATAAAAATGCGTCTCTAAGACAACTAAAACCATGTGTGTGAGCCTTTAACAGCTGTGCACATTTTCTAAACAATATCTTGACTCATTTGGAGAGGATCCTGATCTCTGAAGAGCACTTAAATCATCAATAACTTGAACAAAAGTTGCAATTCATTAGGAAACATAAGGACATGAAGTGTTTCAGGCACTGGGATTCAAAGGATCACAGGATCTTATGGACAGGCCACAACTTGGCTTGAACCCAATGAATAATGTGAAATATATGGTCATAAAGGTTGTGTATTATACTGTGGTGAATATTATTACAGCCATTTTGAATCATGTAACATTATTACATTTCCCAACGTCATGTCAGATCTTTAAATTGTGGTATATCAGAAGTACCTTTTGGGTGTCAACACATGCAAGTTAATTATATTTACAACCTGCTAGACTCATAGGATTATATCACTTTCAGCACTATTAGGACAACACCTGGTCTAAATATGGTATGTGTGTGTGTGTGTGTGTAATGTTTTTAACACACTAAATGTAGCTTTGTTAAACGTTAGGTCTTTGGCAGGAAAAACATTTTTAATCAATGATTTATAATAACTCACAATCTTAATTTCATGTTTTTAACTGAAACTTGGTTGGACCAAGATAACAGTGCAGCTGTCCTTATCGAGTGTGCCCCTCCCAACTTCAGTTTTATGAGTGAAGCCAGAGTGCATAAGAGAGGAGGTGGAGTTGCCATTTTGTTTAATGACTCCCTCCAATGCAAAAAGATGTCTTATGGGAATTTTGCTTCTTTTGAATATGTGGCTCTTCAGCTGAATTCCTCTTCTCGAGCTATTTTTCTAAATATCTACAGGTCCCCTAAATACTGTGCAAACTTTTTTGATGACTTTGGTGAACTGCTGTCTATAATCTGTATTGACTTTGACTGTGTGGTTATTGTTGGTGATTTTAACATCCATGTTGACAACCCCCAGGAAAGGGGGACTAAAGAACTGTTTTGTGTTCTTGATAATTATGGACTGACTCAACATGTGACGAGGCCCACGCACAATAAGGGGCACACTTTGGACTCGGTCATCTCCAAGGGTCTGGACATTTCCAAGGTTGTGGTGACTGATGTTACTCTCTCTGATCATTCCTGTGTTTTCTTTGAGAGTGCTATCTGCATGCACACAAATGTTAAAACAGAGGTGATCACAAAACGGCATATCACTGAAAACACTAGTGAAAAATTTATTGAGGCTTTCTCCTCAACACCCGCCCTCTCAAGGGTCTCAGTCAATGAGCTTGTAGATAATTTCAGTTCTAAAATGACAAATGTTATTGATGCCATTGCATCAGCCAAGGTGAAGGTGGTCTCTGGTAAGAGAAGATCTCCATGGAGAAATGCCACGCTGGTTAGAACTCAAAAAAGAGAGTGTCGAAAAGCTGAACGCAGGTGGCGGAAAACAAATCTCCAGGTTCATTATGACATCTATAAAGAGAGACTTCGCATTTATAATTTAGAGCTGAGAAATGCAAGGCGGTCCTTCTTCTCTGACATCATCACCAAAAACACTAATAATGCATGTGCCCTGTTTGCTACTGTCGACAGGCTAACCAACCCTCCTGTGTCTGTAGCCTCTGAACTTCTATCCACCAGGGCCTGCAATGAATTTGCCTCCTTCTTCACAGACAAAATTCAAACAATTAGACAAGCAATCAGTGCCTCCATGTCAGTAACAGGATATGTCTTGTCCCTGTGTCCACTTAAAAAGA
This sequence comes from Micropterus dolomieu, assembly GCF_021292245.1. Classification (NCBI taxonomy): domain Eukaryota; kingdom Metazoa; phylum Chordata; class Actinopteri; order Centrarchiformes; family Centrarchidae; genus Micropterus; species Micropterus dolomieu. The sequence continues at coordinate 11,669,465 of NC_060165.1, read as the reverse complement.
ATTCATATAGCATGAGACAATTTGATTCAATTAACCATAAAAACCTGGAGGACATAATACAACATCTTAAATCCTCCTCATGCTGCCTTGATATTTTGCCAACAGGTTTGTTCAAAAATGTGTCTAAATGCATGGCCTCAGATTTACTACAAACATGTCACACCTCTCAGGTTTTTTCCTACAGGCCCTGAAAACTGCAGTCATTAAGCCACTCTTAAAAAAGAGCAATCTAGACAGTTCACTAATGAGCAATTATAGGCCCATATCAAATCTCCCATTTTTAAGTAAAATCATTGAAAAGGCTCTTTTTCAACAGCTTAGTGCTTTCTTGGCACTAAATAACTGTTTTGATGTCTTCCAGTCAGGTTTTCGACCACACCACAGCACTGAGACGGCTCTTGTTAAGGTCTTCAATGACATCCATTTAAACACTGACAGTGGCAGAATTTCAGTCTTAGTATTATTGGATCTCAGTGCTGCATTCAACACGGTCGACCACAACATATTACTAGACAGATTTGAAAACTGGGTTGGACTTTCTGGCACAGTACCAAACTGGTTTGAATCCTACTTAAAGGACAGGGACTACTTTGTGTCTATAGGTAATCACACATCTGAGCTGACAAAAATGACATGTGGAGTTCCCCAAGGCTCCATTCTGGGACCTCTTTTGTATAACATTTACATGCTTCCACTGGCTCAGATTATGAAAAACAACAAAATATGCTACCATAATTATGCAGATGACACACAGATTTACATAACCATTTCACCAGGGGACTATGATCCCATACAGGCGCTGAGTAACTGTAGAATTTTCTTCAATTAAACAAGGATAAAACTGAAGTTGTCATTTTTGGAGCCAGGGAGGAACAATTGAAAGTCAGTGCTTCAATCTGTAATGTTTAGAACCACAAATCAAGCCAGAAATCTTGGTGTAGTCATGGACTCAGACCTGAAATTGAGGAGCCATATTTAACACAATTACAAAGTCAGCCTACTATCACCTGAAGAATATATCAAGGATTAAAGGACTTATGTCTCAGCAGGACCTGGAAAAGCTTATCCATGCATTTATCTTCAGTCGACTTGACTACTGTAACAGTGTCCTTACAGGGCTCCCTCAGATATCCATCAGACAGCTGCAGCTGATTCAGAACGCTGCTGCTCGAGTCCTCACCAAGACCAAAAAGGTGGATCACATCACCCCAGTTCTGAGGTCTTTACATTGGCTTACTGTATGTCAAAGAATTGATTTCAAAATCCTGCTGTTGGTTTATAAAGCACTAAATGGTTTAGGGCCAAAATACATTTCCGATCTTCTGCTTCGTTACGAACCATCCAGACCTCTCAGGTCGTCTGGGGCAGGTCTGCTTTCTGTCCCCAGAGTCAAAACTAAACAAGGAGAAGTGTGTGTGTGCGTGTGTGTGTGTGTGTGTGTGTGTGTGTGCTTGTGTGTGTGTTGTGTGTTAGTAGGGGCAAATTCTTTGGGTGAAGCCTTTGACTATTGAGATTTGCCTGTGCTGGCCTCTGGGATGAGGTAATGTTTTCATACCTATCCTCTTTCAGAAAGTCTGCACACCAGGGCATACAATGATTTAAAATATATTACATTTATGACATTTTGTGGTCATGTTTATGGTACTGCAGTCTATAGTGGTGTCCTAAAATATGAATGGAAAGGTTTAAAGGACAATCAAGATCAAGATATACGTTAGCTATGTAGTTTGAATACTGATCAAGTTGTATTGAAACAACTTGTCCTTGCAATAAGTGGTCACAGACAGATTCACTTCAAGGTGTCAGATATTTACCCTATAATGTGGAGACCAAACCATTTAAAAGGAGTCTTCTCATCTTTCTAGTCTTCACAACAGCGTGTACATGTGGTGCAGCTCATGTAACAAGTAACTAATCATCTGTGGCCAGCCTGTGCACCAGGCTGATGTCCAATAAAATGAAACAAACTGCAAACTGCTGCATAGATACTTGCATAGGTATAACGTGAGAGGAAGTGGGTGCTTACTTCAGCTTTTTCAGCTACAATTAGTTTTATTATGCACTTTTAGCCTAAGGGCTACTTTACACACTTCACAGTTGTAGATTGCTCTTATTATATTTACTGTGTTTTTTCATATCAGTATTTTTCTATTTTGGTTTCCATTGTGTCTCCAAAATGGATGCTTCTGCTGCCAAACAAATTTCCCTCACTGGGATAATTAAGTTTATCCTGACTTTTGATACTTGAAACAATGACTGTGTTTATAGTCAGATTTAACATCAGTGTATATAAATTTTAATTACTGGACGAAATCAATGGAAAAACCTTCAAACATTAAAAGATAATTACAAATAATTTCAGTAAGCCTAGCTCCATGCTAAATGAAAGGCTGAATCAACTTACATTTATGCTTTTCAACTTAAATGCCCAGTCTAATTATAGTTTACTGGAACCTACTGAAGCACTGTCTTTGTTCACATGGATGATTTTGGATTGTTATCAGTAAAACAAAGTAGAGCTATGAGTGGTAAAGAAAGTCTTTATAGAAGAGAATACTGCACCACTTTAACTGTAAGAAAGAAAGAAACATTTTATAGATACAGTCAGATAAATCCCTGCATCACCTCTGTGGTGGAATTTATCCAAGGACACCCTGCAAATTTCCAGGGTTATTACAGTAAAATTACCACCACCTTCCTGTTTCCACTGTGGAAAGCATATGGAGTCCTGTAATGATTTTACTGCTTTCCACAAACACATATTGATTTCATGGTTTCAAGAATTTTGGGGTAAATTGGAATACCTTAGAGAGGTCACACAGGTCACGTTATATTACTGAAGAGAGTTTAAATGCAATAAACAGAACAGGGTCAGGTTGTCTTACTGCACTTCAGCATAAGCAAATCAATCTGTCACAAGTGATGAGTCAATTGGATGGAGATACACTCAAGTTACATAAACATCTTTTTGTCTGGTTTAGGTTAAAGTTATTCCAGGTAGCACTATAGCTATTTTTACAACTGTGCCAAGACTGCTCTTTTTGATTTTTAACTAGCATCCTACTGGTTGCTTAGCTGGATTTGCCAAGTGGAGATATTAGACCTTCTATGTCATCCTTCATCCTCTCCCTCTCATCAATAAGTCTCACTTTATCTCTTGCACATACCAACTCTAGGAGTGCAAAATGGTACTTAATGATAACAATTCAAGATATATATTAAAAACAGCAACAGAAAGTTTTAAAGATAGAAGACATTGAGTCCCAATGATTTTAGGGTGTCCTTGAATTTTTTATCTAGGGCCCCAAGTCTTTCCTTATACAGTGATATTGATCATATCCTTAAATGGATATTATAATTTAAGTGAAAAATTGTCATCAGCAAATTTTTTTTGCAACAATAGCTGTCAGATACATGTAGCAGTAAAAAAAGTACAATATTACTCTCTACAATGTAAGGAGTAGAAACCTAAAGTAATGCAGCATAAAATGGAAAAGAGTAAAATACTGTACAACACCTTAAAACTGTACATAAGTATAGTACTAGAATAAATGGACTTAGCTAGATTCAACCACTGTTTAAACATGTATGTTTCTGTGCAAAGGGAACATATGCATAATTCTTTTAACATCTCTATATAGAATAATATGAAAAAAAGTAAAAGGAAACACAACAGAGAGAGGAAAATGGAGACATGCATGCATGTTAAATCATGCCAGAGGAGATTTAATCACCCTACAAACATCTGTAGCTGACCCATCTTTGAGGGTTTTAACCTATTTTATGGGAAACACTGGAATGTCTGGGAAAGAAAGAAAGAAAGAAAGAAAGAAAGAAAGAAAGAAAGAGTCTGGGTAGTGTAAGTTAATTTCTCCAAGAGTTGCACATTGCCTGTTGAGGAGGATGGAAACAATTAACGTCATCTGTTCACCAGATCTAGAGGATAGCCTCTCATTCCTCTCATTTACATCCATGTTCACTTTGTGAGCGTACGTTAATGTGTGTGTTCCCCACAGATCCAGGGAGGAATCCTCACGGGCCGCCTGGCTTCCTCCCCTTTCATCCCAGCCACATTTCACAGACAGCTACATCCTTGCAAATGCTGCACCCACTGGTTAAGTCTACGGATCCTCTATAAGTCAAATCATCTCCCACTTCCTCTGTTTCAGTTTCTGTCTGTCCTTCTGGTTTGGTCTATTTCTACCATTTCCTTCTCAAGTTTTATCTTTTGTCTGCCTCTTTTTCCCATGTTTTTTGTGTCTTTGAGAATGATTCATGATGATCTAGTAAGTGGTCACCACTAGTAATAGCGAAATCTCTGCAGGAAAAGCAGACATTTCATATTTCTGGAAAGGCTATATTAGGCTCATGTTAAAAACCAATGTTGTCTGATGTTTCCTATTGGAAAACTAGTGTTCAGTATTATGGAAACATTTGTATGTGTATTCCATAGAGTGGCCAAACAGTAATACAGTAACAAGGGCATTTATTTGCAATGAAAAGTGGTGGGGACATAAGGGCTCAGATTAGGGGCGAGATGATACACAAGTCATGAGACTTGACGATACATGAGAACAAAACGCAAAGATTTTTACCCTAGAGTAGGGGTCTGGGTGTCATTTTTATACAGTCTATGGTCCTCTCCCAGAAAATTGGAGCATTAAATACTTAATTTCCTGCATTCTGGAGACATTTTCTGCTTCAATTTATTTATTAAAGAGTAACAAAACATTCAGCTGGCAGGTGACAATTCATGAATATAAACATATATGTATATTTAACTGAATATAATGCAATAATCAGCAGCTTGTTATATTTTTAGCTTAAGTTACTTTTTTTTGGACAATGCACATTTATTTCTTCTATATTTAAAATGTATTGCATGTTTTGTTATTGTGCAAATAAACCTTTCTGAAAGCATTTTCATTTGTTAACATTTCTTGGTGTAAGCTATTTTTCAGAACATTTTTAACAAATGCTTTCAAAAAGTGATGGGGACATGTCCCCAGCGTCCCCAGTGTAAATGACACCTATGTACAGTAATACCTCTTATTAAATGACATCATACGGTATGTCATGAGACTTATAGTAGAGCGATATTAAGTAACCCTCAGATTTTTTGGGACCAATAATAAATGAAAACTGCGAACTTGCCAGCAAACAGTTGCCTGTTTATTCATCCAGCAGCAACATTAATATTCATTAATTTGTGTTTATGTGTTTGGCCACCAGAGAAATGTAGTTTCAATCTATCACTCTTTTTAGGGTCTGATTAAGTCCTGAGACAGTCCTCCCATTTGCTCATGTGCGGGTAGTGTGCAGTGGGTTTTTAGACTCTTAAGAGCTGTGGTGCTGAGTGTGACGGCAGAATTTGGTCATAATTAAATGTCTATTTGTCACCACGAGCGATCCCTTTCACATTAAAGTAGTCATGCTTATTTATATTATTTAGTTTATTATATAAAAATACGGATTAAAGCAGCTTTAAAGCTTCATGTGTCTTCATATTATAATTACGTGCATGAGATGATTTTCAACAAAGAACAGCAGATTCTTCCTCTTCTCCTATTACAGAAAAGTATTTATTTTACCATTATAACAGAAGGATTTTGTCATATTTAATTGTTATGCAGTATAGATTTAAACATAAAACCGTAAACAAACAAGTTGACCAAGTCATAAACACTCACATCTTTCAGGTGACCCTTGCAATAAACTTTCCCAACTAAATTTCAACCATCAACTCTAGCATTCAGGCTAACTCCAGTTATTTTACATACAAAACCCCCAAACTACTATTTTCCTTTGTTTAATTTTCTATTTTACTAAATGTACAAACCACAGACACAGACTAAAATTTTCCATGGATGTCAGTGCCATCATGAAGAAGACATCTTTAATTTTTTTGCATGATATGCTATATCCACATCTTATTTTGGTTGGTGTTTTTCCCCCCTGTCTGTGGTCAGAAGCAGGCTAATACTGTTTCTATGTAGTATGGAGGGTTTTCTGTTTAGTCCTCAAGAGAAGCCTACACCACAAAACCAAAATTACAGAGTAGAGAGCTCAGGCTGAGGGGGGAAGGGAGAGAATATGCAACTACAATGATGCAAACATCTGACTTTCAAAGGACAATAAAGCTTCTTTAAACATCTCAAATTCAATGCAGACATCTGACTCTCTTGAAATCACTTCCCATAGACTTGAGAAAAAGAGAACAATCAACAAACGAAAGAAGTGTGTGCCTACATATAGTATGTTTGCTCAGATACAACTTCAATAGAATCCAGTTTGCTGAAAGACTTCATAACTCACTCTGTCTCTCTGTCTGCTGGGTCTGACCATTACAGTTCAGACCTCCACCTCCACACCCCACAGCATTCCCAAACCCTCCAGATTCTCACTATTTAGTAGTCTGTTGAGTGAGGGCTTAAAACCTCTCCACGGTGAAATGAAATGATGAAAAACTTAACAGCACAGGCCTGCCTCCGGAACAGATGACTTAAAACAATGGGAGTGAAAACAAATAAACAAAAAATCGAAGTCAACATTAAAGTGTTTTTCTAAGGCTGCTAATGACGTTTATTTGGTGAGAAAGTCTACAAGTTAACACATGCACTCGGTTGCTGAGTGAAGGTGAGCGGATGCTGAGATCATGGTGAAGATATGCAGCTCTGGGGTCAGCTTCAGGCTGTCTTGGTGACCTTTGAACCGTCATTCAGCTGTGTGGCACTGGCTGTGCACTTCAACATGCATGCTTGCACACACAAAATGCAAGTGCGTCTAGATTCATGGATATTTGCTATAATGCATCATATGAAATCCCCTCAAATGTTCAATCAATACACAACATAACAGGCAGTAAAGCAGCCAATTTATGTACTGTAAGTATAATAATAATAATAACAATCTTTATTTGTAGAGCACTTTTCAAAAACAAGTTACAAAGTGCTTTAACAAGTGTAAAGACAATAATACCCAAAAGACAATAATACAAAAACAATAAAAGATAAAAGCAAGAAACATTGAAAAGACTAAAATACATGTTTAAGATAAATATAAAATAAGTAAAATAGAATAAAATAAAAGGGATAAAATAAAGTCAAGTCTGCTTTCACCCCAAATTCCATGAAACAAAACTCAAAAAGTCTCTTCAGGGCAAAAAAGTGAATCTTATTATGTCTGTAATCTGAGTCTCAGTTATAAACTGAAGCAGATGTACTAGTTTGTACTGCTTAACATTGTTTTTTTTTTACCAGAATCCCAGAATTTTACTGTGTGCATATGTTTGTGCGTTTTGGTGAGTTCACAAACTCAATTAATTATAGTATAGACTTGGATTTTGATTAAAACATCTAAGAGGTTATGAGTCTGGAACAACAAACTTAATGGGCAAGTCTTGGGATTGTGGACAAGCTTCTGTGTAAAACTGTTTTATTTATAGTGCTCTGCAGTAAAAAGAAGACCCACATGAACCCTTTGGAGAGTCCAACTTTTAATTCACAGGGATAATTACTGAGGTTACTCTTAATTTTTTGGACTTAACATAACAGGTTTAGTCCACAGACTCTTTGGGTTACAACCTTAACTAACAGAATACAGTGGTGGCGTCTATAATGCCTCTATAAAGTTTGAGACACATGTTTTTTGTTTTGCCCTCATTTACTTGTTTGAGGTCTGTTCATATATTTTTTAACAATGATAAATGATGATGAAACAATGAGGAAGACCAACTGTAGTTTCCTCCACTTAGTCCTCTATGTCTGTTAGTCTCACTCTGTTTCTCTTTGTACCACTTTCCGTCAGTAAAAACAGAAACTTGAGTGCTGATTATTGCAACCACATTGGCGTCTTTGATGGACTACAAGTAAGGAGGCATGTACAATACTACTGTAAAAAGGATTCTGAATTTTCTCTGACTGAAAGAGCTGTTTCTGGTCTTCCTGCTGTTTTGGCTTTAGACCATGAGCTCAACACAGAGAGAAGTAGTTCCAGTGAATTAGTGGGACTTTGGTCAACCTGAGAAAACAGGAGGGACTGGATACAAAGTTAAACAGTTGTTCCCCTTCGAGGGAACTCGAACTGCGTCGGTTACGACACTATGGGAACGCCTCTAGGCGAAGCAGGTCTGAACGTGAATGAAATCACTCCAATCCTATTGGCCTGTTGCTAGAACGGTAAGTTGTGACGGAATAACCGGAGGAGTATAAAGCACACCTGTACACACTCATCATTAGCTTTTTTTTATTCAGCAGGCGCTCTGTATGTTGTTTGAAGAAAGCTCCAGTCCTACAAGCAGTGTGTCTTACCTGAAGAAGAAGTCTACCAGCATGTCCGGCAACCAGATGTACAGAAGGTGTGTTTTTTCTTGCCCTCGGTACATCACGGATGGAGATTCTCATGAGATGTGTGTCTCATGTTTGGGGATGGAGCACGCACGGGCAGCTCTCGAGGGGGCTGCCTGCGCCCGTTGCGAAGCCCTTTCCGTGCGGGTACTGAGGTACA
>NC_060165.1:11660419-11660940 GCF_021292245.1 Micropterus dolomieu | reverse complement strand
ATAGCCGGATGTGTTTTCCCCGTGGCGTGGGCCCTGCGGCCGCTGAGGCGGCCCGGCGGCTTCACTCATGGGTTCACAGCGTGATCTGTCGGAGGATTTCGGGACGGCTGAGGCTTTTTCCCGACCTTCATCCGCTGGCTCCGACGCTTCCTTTCCTCGTTCGGGAGCCCGTTTTCGGCTTCTCCCGCTCGCGGTTTTGGATCCGGAGACGCTGCAGCAATCCGACTCCGAGGAGGCGGACGTGCTCAGCGCAGTGGACGATGACTTCCGGGTGTCTGGGCGGCGTCATCTGGCCGCGCCCGACTATGACGTGCTGCTGGAGGTGGTGACTAGAGCCGTGGCTAAGCTCAACATCAACTGGCCACGGGAGGAGCAGACACCACAGGCTAGTGGTAGCTTGATGAAAGGTTTCTTAAGCACCACACGCCACCTCCACGCCGGTCTCTGCCATTCTTTCCTGATTTACATGATGAGTAAATCATGGGGCAGACCCTTCTCTACATGGCTTTCCACACCCCGAT
>NC_060165.1:11637220-11660319 GCF_021292245.1 Micropterus dolomieu | reverse complement strand
GACCTTCCTTCGGCACCTGGCACTCGTGCGCTCTCCTCTTAGTAGTGCCACTTTATTGCACACAGGGGCAGGCGGGGTTTTCGGCACGGTTTAGTGGGTATCTCATTCTCATAGTGTCGTAACCGACGTAGTTCGAGTTCCCTCGAAGGGGAACGAGAGACTGCGTCGGTCCGCCGCACCTCTCTCCCCGCCTGAAGCGCCTGCTTCATAGTTTAAGCTAATGATGAGTGTGTACAGGTGTGCTTTATACTCCTCCGGTTATTCCGTCACACCTTACCGTTCTAGCAACAGGCCAATAGGATTGGAGTGATTTCATTCACGTTCAGACCTGCTTCGCCTAGAGGCGTTCCCATAGTGTCGTAACCGACGTAGTCTCTCGTTCCCCTTCTCGGGGAACCAGGGTTACATACGTATACCCGAGACGTTATGTACTGTACTGAAACTAGTGCAATTTGTAACTTGCCTACATCTCCAAAATGTATTTTCATAAGCAAAGAAACTGTCCTTTTTTCATAAAAAAAACTTGCTTTTGTAAATGGTTTATTTCGGAAGTAGGAGAATTTTTCATAGAGGAGCACTTAATCCTTCAGTTTATCTGAAAGACATGGTTATGTGATTTTCGCTGGACAGTGATAGAAATGGCAGTAATGTTTTTACAATGACAGTTTTTTTTAAATAGATGCTCATTGCTTAGTCTATAAAATGTTAGAATACAGTGGAAAATGCCCTGCATTTGTTACTGAAACTCAAAGTCACATCTTTGTCTGACCAACAGTACGAAACCCACATGTATTCAGTTCAAAATCGCAGCTTACACTTTCATAAGCTAGAACCACAGAATGATCACATTTTTGCTTCATTAGTGACCACAACAGGTTATCAATTATCAATACTGTTTCTTCTGTTGATCCACTAATGTATTATCTTGGCATTTTAGTTATTGCCAAAGTCTCACCAATAGTAAACCATCAGACATTGAAAAAAATGGAATGTTCTTTTAAAGACAAAAGCTATGAAGCTGGCGCCTCTTCAGCGTCAATAGCACAGACAAACACACACGCGCGCGCACACACACACATATTAATGTCATTATCACACTACAAATTGTTGGTGCTGGAAAGCAGATGTTCTCTTCATAGTAAATCAACTTTAGACACACACAAACACACACACACACACACACACACACACACACACACACAAACACAAACAGAGAGATTTGTTTGCTTCACTATGCAATTATTTAAAGAACAACTATCAAGTGACTTTCTGCCATAGATGATTGCCTGTATTTATGTATGAGTGGGCAGGCATGTGTCCTAACCTGTCCAAATATACTAAACTCCTTACCATATATGTCTGGAAGATGATTTAGAGAGAGAGGAAAAAAAGAGTAAATCAGAAAAGCATAAATGAAGTGTGTTTTTTTCTGAGCTTTTACAGTTTTTTTCAATTGCTAAGATGCAATGGTCAAAACTGAAGCCACTTTTTCAAAACTCTTTACACAGTCTGCATTAACAACATGCATCTTGGCCAAACAATTAATCTCACCTGCAAAAGTCACTCAAACCACCAAAACACTTCATACAAGTCTCAAAATGAACATGTTCAACCAAAACACTGGCAAAAAGTCTCACTCAGAAAGCATCCATTGTCACTCATAACACACTGACCTACAAAACACTAACAACAGGAAGCATTATCTAAATTTGATTATCTTTATCTTCAAAATGTGACAGATCTTTCATATAAATCAGTATTTCATATAGAATACAGTTGTTCTCAGACACTTTGGTACATTTCTCAGATCAGAATAGAAATTCTACTTGTTCAACCTCCACATCATCTAGTCATGTGTGCACATCATATGTAAAACCAATTTCTCAAATTGATCGAAATTGCAAATGGCAAATGCTTTGACACATTTATGCAAATGATTATGTACAATTGTCCGCTGTTTCCTACATTATCAGTTGCTTACTGCATGTCATGTTGATTACAATGTATTACAGTTTACTGGTTCTCTGTTGAGTAGCCTTACCCCCCAAAACATCTAGTCATAAGTTCATTGCATAAGTCGCTACATGCAAAATGGTTGAACATGTAAGAATGTGCAAAAAATTTTTTCTACATGTCAATTAATTTTTGTGTACTATGGTAAATTGATGAAGATATCTGTTATGATGTCAATAAGAATCTGTGAATGATTGTAGAAATGTACCAAAGCAACTGAGAAAAACTGCATTCAGCAATTAACTTGTGAACAAAAAGTTCCTGAAATTTCAGTGCTGCAATTCAATTTTTCTCAGTTGTTTACAAATTAACACTGGAGACACAATGACCACAACTTGTAATAGAAGCACCAACCACTTGAACCAATTCTGCTAAAATACAAGCACATTTCCTGCTTTATACTCAGCTTGCAGTTTTACAGTAAAACCAATTTCATAAAACTACAAACATGCAGGATATTTGCAATAATTCTGTTTTGAAAGTTTTGGACAAAGTGTGATAGCATTTGAAAAATGTGCTGCAGATATATAGAGTTTTGAAGGAGGAGAAGTGGTAATGAGAAAAGAGTTCATGGATTTTGGAGAAAGTAGTCACTGAATGCATTTTGTGTGAAAGCAATGAAAAATGATTCACAATTTGGTCCACATACACTTCTGTTTCACTGACTGCGTGAAGAGTTTTGACAATGTGACTTCAGTTTTGACCAATGCAGGTAAGCAATTGAAAAAAACTGTAAACAAAGGAGAGATATTTAAGGGAGGCTGAATGAGTTTTTACACTGACATAGTTCTGTATCTGTGGTTATGACCAAATCTGACTTGCCCAATTGGTCTCCTTTATCATTTCAGATGGCAGATTCTGCTGACCCAGAGACAAAGTTTGGTTACACTCTCATTTGACATCTGTGTCAGAAAAACACAAACATTTACGAAAAACACTTCTTCTTTCGATTAGGATAACATGGAGGAGCGAGGTGTGTGACAGGAGAGGATGACAGGAGGTGAGAGGGGAGGTAAACATGGAAAATATGAAAATGAAAGGGGGAGAGGCGGTGAAGGGGAAGAAGAACGAGCAAAGGAGGAGAGTAGAGATGAAAGGGAGGAACCTCATATGCCTGTAGGTAGAAAAATAGACTGGTAATTGTCCGAAAGTAGGATGCTGAATTTACATTTAAGGATCCTTTCAGACACAGTATTTCTGTAAATCTATTTAGAAGACAGTTATAAATTATATGTATATATTTGTTCTCAAGAGGGATTATTTATACAATGTGCCTTATGTGGTATGACGAGTGCAGTGCAGACCCTGCCCTGAAGACATTGATTTTCATTTCAGTGTGCACTACAACGTAATCAGATAAATAGCCTATCTAAATGAACATACTTTCCAGCATTTTAGAGAGGTCTGAGTGTGGCGCCTCTGCCAGCAAGCCAAGGAAATTGATCTTTGCACAAGCCCGGGCCTGAGTGGGAGAAAGTAGGCTACAAGTTAAAAACAATCATCCTAATAACATAATCTGCTAGTATGACTGAGTTTTTGCAATCATTAATTTATTTCCCATGGCCACCAGCACTTACACCCACAGTGCTTATGGCAACAGCGAGCGTTTCACCTCACAGGTGAAAATCGCAGCGCCATTACCCGCGAGTATCCACAGTAATCAGCTGCAGCAAAAACCAGACGCAAACATCTGCACACATGACGCTGTCTGTACGTGCTCTGCATCGTCTCCTATCATCACGTTACCATGGTAACAGCTGCACACTTTGATTGATCGTCAGTAGTTCAATGGGATGACGACGCATGCGTAATGACAGAAAGAAAAGAAAAAAAACCCATTCGATTGAATGTTCTCAGTTCTACTAATGGTGCCATCTCTGCCATTTTAAATGTATCAACACTTTGTCAGTTAGACACACACATTTCTTTTCGCTGTAAGGAGGATAAAATGAGTTCACAGGAACAAATTATGACCCCAGTGGACTCTGATCCTCCCAACCAGCAAAACCAGATCCCTGTTGATCAGGAGGCCCAAACCTGAGCTGCTGGCAAGCAAAAGACACCACCACTGTCTGCACTAGCCAGGAGGATTTAAGCGATGTCCTCAGCCGTGACATGGATGCAAAAGCTCAGGAGATCCGGGAAGAATGGCAGCATCTGCATAATGAGAGGCTCACATTTCAACGTGAGAAGAACAGGCTGATGTTGGACCAAATTGACTTAAAAGACCGGACACGCTCATTATTGGTCACGCAGTTGGACCTGGAAAAAGCACAGCGGTGGTTACAACGTGACCAGCAGAAAGTGAAAGAGCTTAAGGAACTTCCATGCATGTTGCAGTCTCTGCTGGATGAGAGGCTAGAGAAAGAGTGGCAGGCAGAACACGACCATAGAGACCCTCCATGAGTTAATAAAGGAGATGACGCTCACCCTAGATAATGAGAAGCAAATGTAGGGAGCCACCAAGCTGGAGGAGCTACAGAAGCAGAATGCAGTCATCTCCAACTGGGGGGGGGGGACTCCAGAGTGCATCCAAAAAGGCCTTTAGCATGGAAGATATTCACCAGTGTCTTTACAAGGGGATCAAAGAAGAACAATAGAAAAAGAAAAGGAAAAAGCAAATAGGAAATATGGATGGAAGAAGCTCCTGATGGATGAGAGTTCCCATGTGGTAGAGGCCAGTGAGGAGATGGAGACGCCTCAGCAAACTGAACTCTGCAGCAGTTTACTCAGGAGAATCTCCCAGAGGCCTTCAGGGTGGGGCATGTTTGTGAAATTCCTTAGGAGGTGGACAGTGAGGAGGACAGCAGCATTAGTGCAGGTTAATTGAACAGATCCAGCCTAGGGAGGGGGCTTTCTTACATTTTCCCTGGAAAGGGATTCTGGGAGTTTTTCCTCAACCACAAGAGGAGGTAGTCGCGACACATCTATTAAGCCTTGGCAGCAATGACACATCCACTGCTTCTTTGTATGCTATCCAACTGTCAATGCACTATCACAACAAAAACTGCAATAAATCATAATAAAATCAATAATAAAAGTGTAGAATGAGTTTATCTTAGAAATCATTGTTGGTTGAAATGTATAGGGACTAGATTTAAAGGAACATACCACTGTGTTATCAAAGGCATACTCCACAATTTACATTTTCCATCTTATACTTCCTCCTGTTTCCATTTAGTCATTTAGCTGCAGGGCTGTTTTTGGTGTCCTGGTTTTAATCATGTTCATGATATGATATAGAAAAAACCTGGTTATTTATATTTGACACGTGGACATATATAGCACCATATATTGGCTTTCTTTCTTTTTGTTTTCTCTTGCCTCTGAAGGTAATTTAAGTAGTATCTTGTAAGCCCATGTAGGTTGGGCACTTTATGTGTACCCTATGACACTTTGAATGAAAAAACATGTATTCATTCATTCATTCATTCACTTGGATCGGTCCCAATCTGTGGACCAGCTCGGGGAACCATTGATCATTTATCAGTATTTCTCAACTACTATGTGACTCAATTTGAGGACGTACCTGCGCGCATGCACAGTATTTCACAGTGTGAGTCTTCACCCAGTCTGGATCATATTATACTGGGATGTTTGCAGGGAACATAAGTACGTTAGTTATTTATATCATGTATGCATGATTTGTGCACAGCCTGATGGGAGAATGAACCATGGGGGCACAAAATAAGTGTCAGCCAGCAGATAAAACACTTTAGTTCATCATATGACAGCAAGCGACAGGCTACACTTGCCTGCAGACTCCTCTCACTGTCAGGTGTGTAGTGTGAGTGTTTAACAACATAACGCACATGTGGACGTCAGTGTGACAGCAAAGTAGATTGTGTGTAAAAAGTATTAGAAAAATATCTTCCTCCTCTTTGAAGCAACTCCAGCTAGCTCATTGCCTACACCTAAAAATGCCCTGGCATGACTAAAACTCATCTTACTTTGTGAAACCTTGTCTTGCTGGAGATCATAAGAAGATGGCTGACGGGGTACAAAAAGAGGAGTGGTGAGCAAGGTGGAGGATGAAATGTGACAGGAGTTCTGTAAGGTGAGTAGGAAAATGGGAGGCGACGAGCAGAGGAAAAAGAGGAGGACAAGCAGGAAGAGACAGAAGCTAACAAAAAAAGAGACTGACAAAAAGGACTGAAGAAAAGGGAAAGGGAGTGCCGCGCAAATGGAAAATTTAGATTAAGGAAAGGAGTATGAGGAAGACATGGCAGAGATGAAGAGAAGGGAGTGAGGAGGTTTTTATAGAGGTTTGGATAAAATAAAAATCAAGAGGGCTGCAGAACAGAGGAGGATCTTGTACAGTCATATTTTATGTCTTCCATGGAATGAGCTGAAGCATCCAGTTTGGCTTCATACGTATTGCTTACAAAAAATATGATCAGCCTACTTACTCACTCTGTCAGAGCTTAGTAGTAGCTGCACATTATAAATAAAGCTGTTTCATGCTTGTATTTACTATAGCGATGAATGATTTGTAGAGTGTAAAGATCACATAAACAGCCTCTTTATGCAGCTTATGCAGAGTTCTTTTTTCCCCGGAACAGTGCCCTGAAAAGCACCCACGTGCCAAACAGAACATTGATTACATTCAATGGAAAATATTCTCAATGATCATTGCCAATGACTTGCAATAAATTATTACAACAATATCCATGCACGGCAGTGCAACAAGTTTTGTTAAGGTTTTGTCAGGTAACTAAAACTATGTAGGCTATGTAAATTCACTTTACGTCAAACACTGAATGAGTTTGTGTGTGTGTGTGTTTATACGCTGTGTGACAGCTGCTATAAACAGCTTATGACATTATAAAATGGCCCACAGAGTGGCAGGGCATCAGAGCACTATGACACACCACAGCTACTATTAGCAACTGAGGTTTATGGTGCTGTCATCCCATTAAATCCCATATTGCTGCTTTAGAGACAAAGTTAGAATCACTATAAAAGATCCAATTAAAGAAACATGCAATTAAACAGATGTAAAACTTTGCTTGCGTGTTATGCCCAAGCCAGTCTTTATCACAAAGCTGCAAAAGAAATAAGGAGAGAGACACTGACGGCGTGTCTACACTGAAAGTGTTTCAGCTGTGTTTTTTGTTGCCTATTTTTACGCTTTAAATTTATTTTCTTCTGTTTTTGCGTACGTAACTTCAGTGATTGTGTGTTGAGGTCTGGGCGCTGACAAAACACAGTTAACCTACACCCCATACTGTGCCTGAACGCATCCCATGCAGAAAATGGAGCACTAATGCTGTTGGTGCTGCTCTGCTAACGCTCTGCTGTGCTGCTCATCGCTACGCCTCCTGTGAAGAGTTTTCAGTGAAATTATACCTCCATTTGTGGTCTTGAGAATAAACATTCTGCTATTAAATCAATAACATGACAACTGACCTTCAAGTACAAACCCCAAGTCACCACAACCCTCTTTCATACTGATAATGTCGAGAGATAATTTATTGGTTTGGATTCGATTATTGGTTTTGTGAACAATAGCTGTGACATAGAGGTGTACTTCAAAATCTGAAAAGGTCTGAAACACAAACTGAAATCTAGATAAACACCTTTCTTCTGCATAATCCCCTCCCCAAGTAATGAAACCTTTCAAGACACCGATCCCACTCTCCCTCCAGGTGATGTTCTGTATCTGATTCTGACCTTTGGCCTCCTTGTGTAAAACTATCTATCCCCCCTGTGCAAACTTTTTAAAATGCGTAAGTGAGCACAGAAAGTCTTCCCCCCAATGCATTAACCAATGCTGAAACTAGATTTAATTATGTTTCTTCTTAATAAGACTTGAGGTTGCAGATGGGCACATCTTAATATTTCATCTACTATCTCTCACATCTGACACAGCTGTGTAAACAGGTTATATGCTTTGAGAATTTAGCATCATTTCAAAGCTAAATATTGTTCTGTGGTCTCGGTGTTCCAATAGAGCTCATGTACATTAGGCCAAAGAAAAAGAAAAAGGAAAGTATTGCTTGCTTTCTCTCATTACCCTTCCTGTCCACAGCACTGGATTCCTAAGAAACATCTTCCACGGTTAGTCATGCTTCATTATCAACACAGGCTTTACATATTTGCAAGATATCAAATGTAGTTTTTACTCCAAAAACTACAGCGTTTGTTATGTTTGTGACATTACACAGAAGATTTGCTGCTTTCTTTCCAGAAGCTCAGTGTCTGTGTGTGTGGGGATGTGTGCTGCACGCAATACAGGTCGCTGATCTCTGGAACATTCGGGTAAATATATATTACATGTAAGATAATTTCAACAACTAATCACTTTGGTTCCCCAGGACAGTGACATACCATAAAATATTAACTAGAGCGTTTGGTCTGTTATTAGCAGGCCAATGCTTGCCTTGTGTTATTATGTGTTCTGTGATTATGGTGACACCTGGTCATTCTGATTTTATGTGTTCTTTAATTTCTGTCCTGCAGACATCAGTACAGATGAATCATAACCAACTTGTTGAGGTAACAGAGATATATCAAAGCTTGAGCGAGCAGCATGGCTTCGGGTTGGAAAACGTTGCAAAACCAAAGCAGATAGTGGTTTGCATGGAGTAAAAGTATAATGGAAAAGTACTGCTAATGGTGACAGTAGGTAGCAAAGCTCCTATTTCGATACTTCCAAATGGCAGCTCGTAGATTAAGGAAACCACATCAAAATTTTTCAAAAATATAATAAACTTAGCATAGGCTAAATATGGAGTCCTTTCCACAGCTAAACACAAAGGGTCAGGGAGTTACAGCCTTTGGTTGGAAGACAAGATCTGAACAGAAGGCACATGGCAAATATGAATTTAATAACTAGGTGCCTGAGTATATTAAATGCAAAGATGATCGGAGTAAGACTTGTACCTCAAATAGAATGTACCTCAGCTGTTTTCTTTTGCACAGCATTAAAAAGGTCAGAATTTAACTCAACTACATCCACAGGCTTTAGATTTAATATTAGATCAGCCAGACAAGACATCCATCATCAACCGCTTATCCTGCGTACAGGGTTGCAGGGGGCTGGAGCCAATCCCAGCTGACATCGGGCGAAAGGCAGGGTACACCTTGGACAGGTCGCCAGTCCATCGCAGGGTCACACATAGACAAACAACCACTCACACCTAAAGACAATTTTGGAGACACCAATTCACCTGGCCTGCATGTCTGAAGCCAGACTAGACAAGGTTTTCTAAATTCATACGAAACATACAGTACTAGACTAATTGTCTGTGTCACCAGCTTTTAGTTCCTAAAATTATGCACATAGATAAATTGTGGTATACAATGCCAGAAAGACAATTTTGGACAATGTTGCTCTGAACATCACAGTTTCCATGGTAACAAGAGGGAGTGCAAAAGGTCTGAGTCCTGTGAATGAGCCTTGGCTGACAACAGGAAGGATGAATTATACTTTTACACTAGAGTGATGATTTAGTCATGGTTACAAAAGAGGAAAGTGAAAACTTTTATCGTCTGGTGTCTATATCAGCAGTAAATGAGATTTTTATTTCCCTCACAGACACTGTTATAAAGAAGAAAGTGTCTATAATATACTATATCTGTGGGACTGCAAAAGCATGTCTGACTTTTAGGCTGTTAAAAATCCAATAAATATTATAGTTCCTCACCAAGCACTTCTGTTGCTTTCTCTACTGTATATTGATAGTTTACTAATTCCATTTAGCCATCCTTTCACAAATTTATATCTATTTGTCTGGCCTGTGGTATAAACAGGCTAAGCAAAGTAGCGCAGGTGACCTGAAGTAGGGTGGCTGTAATCCTTCTGTGGCTGTTGCTGAGTCCTTCTGAATATTTGAGCTCCTCACCTTGTCCTTGATAGTTAGCCCAGAAAACTCTGCAAAGTAAGCACATTTCGGCTGCATGTATTTGAATGTATTTTTTTTTGAAAGTTTGAAACTAGATTGCCATCCAATGTGAGGAATTCAATTTAAACATTGTGACTTCATTATTTTTGTCAATTACAAGCTACTGAAATGTGTGTCGCAAACTGGTCGTGAACTAATTTGAATGATAGAAGTTTATAAAAGTCAGAAAAAACTTGGAGGTTTACAATTTCCCTTTCAGATCCCGCTACCATTCTGTAGACCAATAGGAGTCACTGCTGCAGTAAGAAAAACATGATCCCTCACTGGCTTCCCATGCATGAATACTGACAGTAGTGTTTGGGATTGAAAGGCTTTTCATAATCTATAACATTTGATGTTATGAAACAATTCGGGTCCTTTTTCAGTTTCTGAACCCCAATTTGTTGTGTTCATTCTTTCCGACATGTAAAATTTACTTCAAATTCAATATTTTTCATTTGTGTCTCATTTACTTTCCACTCAAAAGATAAAAGTGACATGGCATTATATCTGTTGCACCACACAGATTCAGACAGCTGGTTTGTGTGTCTCCAAATGGGTCAAGGTTTCTATTGCTGGATCGTCGCAACTGATATTTTGTCATTAGCTAAATTAGATTTACTAGTTCTAGGTGCCAATTTGAGGATTTCCATTTCATGGCTAATTCATGTTCTTGATGGACAGGTCCATTACATCAGAAGGGTGGAAACACCTACACCAGATATTAAGCACACTGGAGGATTTATTATGGGTCTTGAGATGAAGCAAGTTTAGGATCCTTAAGGTGATTGAAACTCTTTAAACTTAAACATAAGGCAATTCAGAGCCAGAGAACACATCTGCATGTACTGGATATTAGGTATCCTGCTCATACAGTTAGAGCCAAATCCTGCTTAATTCCCTGGACTCTGACTATAAGTGGACATACGTTCAGCCAGTAGGAGACAAATACCCTCCTGTATACAGACATAAAATTTGTTTTGGATACATTTAGGAGAAAACTAAATTGACTCAGTATGGGTTGTGGAAAGAACTTAAGGTATTGGAAAATGTTTCCCAGATCTAGTTTAATCCAATCCACCCCTGACATTCTCCATACGGACTTCACTGCCTAAAGAACACATCATCCTTTGCTGCAGAGGAGCAGAGGGGTCAAAGATTCCTCAGTCAAAGCAATTATACTTGGAAGAAACTGCCAAGATGTTGCTTTCACTTTTTCCAGGATGCTGTCATGTGGGTTTACTCTTTAAGCAGCAGTGTAATAAAGTAATATGGGGTGGTAGGATATTAGGGTTCACACATTCTTTGAGGCAGACCTGGAGACATAACCAGATGGTTTGAGTCAATGGACAGAGCCAGGTAAACTTTTGACAGCTGTGCAAATCAGTAAACTGACAAACACAAGGCAGGGGTATGCTCAAAATGAAGTAGTTTGCACGTGATGAACGAAAAATGGACAGTCTCTGGTCTCCTCAAATGAGTCCATGGTGTTGCACTCAGTTGTACACAGAAAAAGTGACAGAGGCAGCCATTCAAATCTTGCATGCTTTCTCACTTCTGCATACCTGACCAGTTACAGAAATTGATCTGTCATCATGCAGGGTAGCTAGCTAACTCACAGACAGCCTTCCTCCTTTTCAGTTTTTCAGTGATTAGTAAGTGCATAGAGGTTTTATTGTATTAGCTGCTTTGGCTTGTGTGTATTAGCTCAGCCAATAAGATTTCTACCTGCAGAGCAGTTGTGGTCCTGTGATCTTTTCTTTCATATCGTTTAGCTGATGTTGTTTAACATTGTAATAAAAGGGGGATATTTTCAACACTACCCTGAAAACCGAACCAAATAATAACTTTTATTTAAAACTTGCCATCAGTGCTCACAAAACTCTTTTGTGAAAGTGGAATGCTAATATTCTGAACAACTTTTACTATCTGGATGGATTATACAGTTTACAGATAGATTACAGGGACAGAAGGACAAAGTAGCAACAAAGAAAATATGTACAAATGTAATTTAAATGTAAAAAATCTAGGGAAAATGTCTGTGGCTTTTCTTTTTCAGCTCACAATCCTTAACCTTTAATGTTTACTGTTTACTATTGAGTGTTTAATATTCTGTTGTATTGGACAGAACATACAAAAAAAAAATCCAAAAGTAGTCCCTGTGAATTGAGTAAAGGGTTAGATCTTAAGTTAAAATCTGGGCTAAAATTTTAAGAAAATAATGAAGTGGATTGTGTAAAAGTGGAAGCATTTTATAATCAGAAGGATATTGTCAATACATTGATAAAACTCAGGCACAAGTCAGCAGACTTCACCCATAAACAAAACCAGAACACATAACAAAGTCTCAGTTATATTTCTACATTAATCACACAAAGTAAAGAGCATTTGGATCCACACTAAAGCAAAACTTAACCACACGCCTACTAATTTAAACAGTTTAATGTGCTGTAGTTACATTAGAGAACAACACTGACATTTCTTTCAGCATCTTTAAACAATTATGGAATTGGCTGGCTCTGAGACAGAGCCCTTAATTTTCAGAAAATTTGACTCTTTAATAACTCCAATTCTTATTTTGTGGTACATTAAGTGATGAAATGCAACAAACATAAACCTTATTTTTACTTTTCCATAGTTATAAAACATAGAAGGAAAGTGACAATACAGATTGCTTACTTTCAGATGACATTTGCAATTGATTATTGAGTGCATTTAAATGTGTTTATCAGCTTTCATCACTAATGTGATACAGTAACAAAGGACAGA
Organism: Micropterus dolomieu; assembly: GCF_021292245.1. Classification (NCBI taxonomy): domain Eukaryota; kingdom Metazoa; phylum Chordata; class Actinopteri; order Centrarchiformes; family Centrarchidae; genus Micropterus; species Micropterus dolomieu. Next base: position 11,647,651 of record NC_060165.1, on the reverse strand, counting down.
TGATTATACTATGGCAAACGTTTTTATTTTTTAAATTTTAGTTTGTTTAGCAACTTTCTGACACTCTTAAAATGCAAACTGATTACCTAATCCTTGAAATGGTTCCTGCCATGTTGCAAACTCTTTATGGAGGCTGTTCTTAAGGTGGGCTCCCCCAGACTTGGCAGGTCAACACAAAGTTCCAGGAGATGCCAAACTTTCTATGCAAATGAGTGTTACATGAATACATCTCTATTTTCTTTCAGCCACTGAAAACATGGTGCTTCCTTCGACTAATGTTTGCTTGGCAGTGGAAATTTCCGGTCCTGGATAACTTGTCTTGGTGACCTCACTCTGCACTCCTTCAGGGAGAAGAGCTATGCAGCCAACATGTAGCCTCTAGGCTAATATGATTTTTTTTTACCTTTTTACCAGATTGTAAGAGACTCCCAGTTTGGTAAGTAATCGATCCTACAGATACAAAGACGAATCATTGATTGAGTTTTATTTTCTTTTCATGCTTTCTTTCTTTTTACCTTCTTATGAAGCATCCTTTATTTGTCTATCCACAGACACATTCCTGACATATATCCCACAGTGTAATGCACAATTGGAGGACTATTTGTATTAGTTATTCACAGTGATTATTCAGTGTAACACCCCACTTAGGCTGACAGATTATGACAATGTTAAAGTCTTCCAGCATCAGTCTCATTGCGCCTAACAATTCTTCTGGTGCAGAGAATCATAAAAGAAAAGAAAAAAGAGAGAGAATAGGGAGGGGGAAATTATGCAAAACATATAAATCACCAAAAGGAGTGGAAAGAGGGGTAAAGAGTATACACACACACATACACAGCAAGACTGAATGGGATATATATACAGTGAGAAAATAACCTGATCTAACAAGTGATTAATGTTTGTTGTCTTTGAAATAAGCAATTACATGTTGAGCATGGAGTGAATCACTACTACAGACTGCTAGACTTTAATGGGAGGGTTTGAGTGTACGGTGCTTTGATTAAATAGGATTTAGGTTTATAGCAACAGCAGATGGAGATATGGGGTCATCTGGTTTGTGTAAATAGTTGCATCTGTACGGCTGCGTTTGTGTGTACATGTGTTATTCAAATGCATTTCCAGTCTGTCATGGATTGTGGCCAGGTAGAGGAGCATGGGACACTAGAAAGGAAGAAAATGCAGAGTTAACTGTCAAAACATGTATTTCCTGGATCAAATAGTGTCCTGTAGCTGATACAATAAAGGAAACCGCTCTCTCCACGCAGAAAAGGTATTTTGGATTCCAAACATGTGATTTTTGCAACTTCAAAACTATGTTTCTGTAATTGTGCTTCTATGATGGAACTTTCAGCCTCCATCTCATGTTTCATAGTCATAACTTTGTCCCGCCAACTTTTACAGTTAAAGTCCATCAACACAGCTCTTACTGTCTATTTCACAAAACAGATGAAAGAAGCTCTGACTTTATAACACCTCTATATCACCTTGTTTACAGCAGATGCTGCTTGTGTCGGTGTGTCGGTCCTTCTTGCTGCCACTTGTTGGTAGTTGCAAAGAGAGAGAGGAAGATTTCCCATGAGGCTGCGTGATTAGCGTGTTTGGCGTGTAACTTACTTAACTTCTTAAGTAGTTGTTAAAGTTGAAATAATATTAAGTTGGAATGAGTAACAAAAGTAGAATAAATCGATTAATCTGAAATTTACAAAACATATTAAGCATATCTGAAAAATTTAATTTGTTAGGAAAATACTAATTTCATTTTGTGAAATAACGCTAAATGATAATTATAAATTAAAGACAAAATTAACTGTTGAATTTCTACGCATTTATTTTGGTATATACAACTCAAGGAATTGCTGTGATATTTACTAAGTCATTGAATAATTTTTTAGAGCGTACAGAGCCCTTGTGTGGCCATAGAGAAAAAAACCAATTCATTCCCACATTTTGATTAATTTGTGTGCCCGAGATAAGTGTATGTACAGAAAGCCAGCACAAAAGACCAGCCTTGTTTATCAGAGTGTTGAGTAATGGGAAACATTTTTAACTCACAATCTTTCAGGCAACGCTGGTCTGTTGTGCTGGCTTTCTGTATATGTTCAGTAGGATCTTGTTTTTAACAAAACATGGGAACAAACTGAAAGCGCAGAAAATAGCACCAACATTTCTGGGGTGTGTGGAAGACCCCTGCTTCATTGTGTCACTTGTGAAACTTCTGTACACCATGAGAGACTAAAGGAATGAACAAATGTGCAGTTCTTCTAACAGGATTTAGGGAGTTGTTATTTTACTCTTGGGGCAGGAAAGCACTGCAGCCACTGATATGTTTTTCCTTTGGCAAAGTTTTAGCCTAATTAAAGGGCAGTTTTTTGTGTTTACATTACATAACTGACAACTGGTCTCCAAAGCATACTATTAGAAGAAATTATAATGGCGCTTAGATTAGATTTCCTACCTCCCACAAAGCCATTGGTTTCCATTTATGTCAATGTAGCTACTTGCTATGTTATCTAGTATAGATATTGGATTGTTAAAAAAGGATAAACATGCCTTGAAACTGTCTTGCCTGACAAAAGTAAACATGTTCACACATTTTGCTTTCATCAGAGATTTATTTTGACATTTAAATAGTACACAGATGCTATAAAAATGTCTAAAAAGGATGCATTGGGTTCAAAAGTCGACCTGGCTCTTTAAAGAATGTGTTTGAAGCGATTTAACAAGGCACACATCCTTCATCTCTCCACTGGCACCCCAGCTGGCCTGGCACAGGAAGCGCCTTTCTTATATCTGGGCATGAACACATACAAAAGCTTGGTTGATGGAGAAAATGCATTTCGCAGGTTACTTGGATGCCATTCTGTATTCTATTTCAGTCTTGCTGAGTGTTCTGCTTCTTGCAGTTGTGCATCAATAGCAAGTGCTATTATTTGTTGGGGGGCTACTGTATGTCCACCATTTGTTGTTAAACAGACAGGTTGACTTTTGTAAAGCCTTTGCAGAGCAGCCCTCAGGCCTCCATCCCAGCTCCTCCCACTTACTTAAAATAGTTGTTCTGGTGTAAGTGCCCTCAAGCTGTTTAATGTGTTTGGCAGTAAACAATCCATTTAAGACACTGCAGAATGGTGATCCTAATATGGAGCTGTTTCACTCTGTGTTGACCTAGAGAAGAGAAAAGAAGAGACGGACAGAGCAGGCAGCATTGCGTTGATTAGCAAGGCTCACTGCTCTCAGGCACCATAAAATTACACAGAATGCCCCTTACTAGTAGATGAAACTATTCTTGTGGGAGCTGTTTTGTGTCAGAGAGACCGACTGGTTCATAATAGCAACAAGTGGTAGAGAGCCACTGTGGGAATCTTCACTGCTTCATAAGTAAATATACAGACATACTGCAGTGCAAAACAATTACCAAGAATATATCTCTGATGAGACACCAGGAGCTCACACTTGACTCATCACAGAAATGTAAAAGAAATTTTGTGTTTGAGCTAAATGCTAGCAGCAGCAGGTTAACATTCACACGATGCTAAGATGCAAATGTTTGCTAATTAGCAGGAAATTACAGCTGAGGCTGAAGGAAATCATTTTGCATTGGACAAATTAGCTCAGATTTTGACCTGATAATGGTGTCAGATGAAGAAGTTAAGTGATCAATTGAACAGTTTTCAATTCATCCTGAGCGGGACATGAACAGCTGACCAAATTTCATGACAGTCCTTCCATTAGTGAGATATTTCACTCAACAAAACAAATGTTAACCTCATGATGGGGCTAGAGGAATAGTCAGGGAATCATCAAAGTCAATGGAATACATCCTCTGGGGACCATGATGATAGTTTACAGTTTATGTATATTTTAAATAGTGGACTATGCTAAGGCTATGTTTATGTTTTTAATTGTGTTTTTGTGTTTGTGTGGATCAAAACATGCGTGTGATAACATGTAATAATGTATTATATCATGACAGCCTGCAAGTAGGAACAGAACATCAAGTTAGTAATGGAACAGGCTGAGATGTAACTTCTGGAGAAGAATCACCTGCTGCGACGTGGTGATCTGTATGTTCAAATAAACCCACATTCAACATTTTCCCTTTCTGCTGGAAAGTTGGATGTCATTCAGTGAAACACAAGTCAAACTAAGGTTCTATGCAGAATAGAATGACCACTACAGTCACTACCAAACAAAAATGACAGAATTTCATGGCAATCCATCTCAGTTAATGAGATGTTTCAGTCTGGACTGAAGTGGTGGACTGATCGACCATCTGACCGTCTGACTGATCACTAAGTGCCACGGCGCTATCATGGCTAAGAAGTACTGCATAAGTGGTTGGTTTCACCTCTCACACTATTGTAAAGTGATACAGTCCACATGATGGGTGGTACAGAACCTTATGAAACCACAAGTGTTGCCTGCAACATGCATGGTAACATGGTTCAAGGCCTTATAACAAAGGAGAGATCCTCTACTGAAGCAACGATCAAAGGCAGATGTTGGAAGTGGAACGAGGCTATTTTGGAACAAACCTGCAAAGAGTTACATCTCAAGGGCATCTCCGCTCTTCTGGGAGCATGACGCAACACACACCCAGACAGACACACACATGGGGGTGTTTTGTAGTGGTGGGTGAGTGCTTTGCCTCTGTGCCACCCAGATCCCAATCTCTCTCTTTCTCTCTCTCTCTCTCGCTCTCTCCATCAGTCCACCAGGCCAGTTAGCAGCATATCCTGGATGAAGTCCGTTGTTTTAATAGATGGCACCAGTGCGGGGTTGCAGCCCTCCTGTGTGTGTGTGTGTGTGTGTAATGCTAAACCAGACACAGCTTTGTGGCTCCTTTGAGAATCAGCTTTTCTTTGCTCACAGTCTCTCTCTCTGTCTCTCCCTTCACATTCTTGGTGCGATCCAACCGAGTTGGTGAACAGCAAAGGACTGAGAAAGAGAGGGAAAGAGAGAGAGGCAGCTGTAAAAGGCAGTAGTCAATCACTCAGCACAGGCAGCCGGGGGGAGTGAGAGAGAGAGAGAGAGAGAGAGAGTGCAAGAGTTTAGAGAAGCAGCCAGTTGTTCGTCCCTCACTTCAAGCTCTAAGTTTATAGGCAGCCAGGCAGATTTTCTTGGCTTAGATGCAGCGCTCATGACAGGATTAGGAGCCGGGGACGTGGGACCAACCGGAGATCCACAGGTCCTAGTGGACGAGCCCGAGCCAAAATCTCTCCCTGCACAGGTATGACTGAAACCTTCATATTGTACCAAAGTGCATAAGATCTGTCTGTCTGCAAAAGACTGTTCAGCTGAAAGCATCAGAGAATCCCCAATCCTTCCTGATTCAACATTCAATTTGCAAGAACATTTTTTGGCACCACAGTTTAGTTCTTGGTGATAAAATCTGATTCCCTGAAGGCTTGAAAAGGACAACAGCATATTATTTTAATCTTAATGTGAAATGGTTAAGTTGCAGAATATGAAATAAACCCACCAAAGGATGATATCTGCCTCTTTTTCTTAATCTTTTGTGTGGGTTTTAAGTGTGACTTCCCCCTTACTCCTTTGTTCCTTAGACAGTATTGGAATGCACTGATAGTGAATGCATAGACAAAGAATGAATACAACTCGGCCATACTGGCAACTTACTAAAGTGATGATGAAACTGCAAAGGTGAAAATATGAATGGACAGAGATGAGCTACTCACAAGAGAGTAAGCATGTTTGCATAACATGCAATATCGTATTAAGTCATTACATTGTGCTGCTGCACTGCTCTATTTATTGACAAAAAAATCTCTCATTTGGAGTTGTTGAAGTTGTGCCAAGTTTATGGAGTGTTGTTGCACCCTGACGTTGATCTTGATTTTCAGCAAAGAAAATATTCAATTGCTAATTTTAGATTCTTCCCCACTGCTAATTGTGTTATGTAACTGGTCCAATGCACCATTGCATAAAAGCACTCACACTTCCATGATTAGGCATTCAATTCACTGTGTAGCTCAACCATAGACTGTATATAAAAAGCGCTCAACAGATAGATAGGCACCACTTTTGACATAGTGAGGGGTTAATTTACCCACTTGGACCCTCTTTGTACTGTAAGGAACTCTGTATAACCATGCCCACCAAATGACTCATGTTCATTGAATATATAGCCAACTCTTGTTAAAAATTAAACAATATTTGGAGACATTGGCGTTTGCTGTGATTCAGGAGATTATTCAGACTGCTCTCTCTGCAGAGATTTCCAAAATGTGAGTGTAAGGTTACAAAATGCTCCAGAGGAAACCAGAGCTTACTGTCCGGTTTGTGTGTACACTTGCAGTTCTTCTATATGCGTGTTAGTGCAGCTATATATGCATCTGCACATGTACATATAGTTTGAGGAAAATTCCAGACTCATGCAGTACAGAGCAGAGCAATGTGTGGTTTGAGTCTGTTTGGAGGATCCTGTACCAAAAAAGGGGAAGAGAAAAGGCTTGTCTTGCAGGTTTCCTCTGATTACAAAGTGTGAGTCCCTTTTACTTAAATTTCTGCTGTTTCAGCTTGCTGCAGTTAAGCTGAAGTGGAACACTTTGTAATAAGAGGAGTGGGGGCATGAGTGGGAGACTAAGGCTTGAAGTGTGTGTGTGTGTGTTATGTGTTTAAGGTGCAGATGTGTCTGGCACCAATACAAAGCAATCAACATAGCTTGGTTGGTGGGGAAGACAGCGTGCGTGTATGTTTGTGTGTGTGAGAGAGAGAGCACTGTTAAACGTCTTATGACAATTCTTAACTCCCTCATTCTAATGAAACAGTTTGCAAGCCACTCATGATTTTTGATTGCCAAGAATAGAATAGAAAATGGACAACAGTGTAGAATATTGTGTAACAGAAAAAATGTAATGTTTCCCCAACTCTTCATTTCCACTGTCCCAGAATTTACAAACCTGACACATTTCAGCTCTACAGCAATCTTGTGTTTAATGTTTTATGACCGAGCATTGAGTGTTTTGTAGTTTCAGAACATGATTAGATGCAGCCAAGAAACTGGGGGAGATGCCTACATAATGTCAGCTGAAAGCCAGTTGTCTCACTCACGCACTCACGCATGCACGCACGCAAACAGGAGTTGGTTGTATTTCTGAGGTTTCTTTTACTGAGGTCAGCATTTCTGAACCCTTCTGAAAAAGATCATTGTCTCTCAACTTTTTTCAATCTCACCTCTGCTCTTCTGCAGAAATATCTGGTCTGGTTTCAATTAGGCTCTTAGGGATGTGTGAGGGTTCTCTCTCTTGCTTGCACTCTCTACATACACACTCTGTGTCACTGTGTCATCCTCTGGTTTAGGGTTCAGGGGCTTGTGGTTAGACTTTTTTCCTCCTCTTCTCTTTACATTCACATAGCTTGTGGGCCTGCTGTTATTCTTTCCTTGTATTCCTCTCTTTCTCTTTGTTATAGCCGCATGGTGGGTCTGTCACATGGTAACAAGCCACAGACGTTTGGGCACACCTACACTCCATAACTAAAGGAAATTCAGCCCATAGGAAGCAAAGCAAGGTCAGCTTACTGGGAGACTGGCTTACAGAGGAAAACACCCTCACCTTTAAACTTTCTCTTTGTTCTTACCCTCTAACTCTTGCTCACTCTTCTTTTCTGTAATTAACTACCTGCTCCCGCTTCTCCGTCTACATATAGTACCATGCACGGAGCCTGGATGGATTTCTTTTACAGTTTTCTATTGGTAGCTAAGGAGAAAAGACTTGCTCTTGTTTTTGTAGCCTCCCCTGCTTGTTCTCGCTTTCTCTCTGTAACACAGTGGCTCCTGTGTTTCTGGAGCGTTTCCTCTGGAGGTCTGAAGTCTTTCCATACCCAGTGGCCTGTCCTGTGTTATTGGAGCAGAAAGAGCCTCAACAGGCAGCCAAGGCTTTGTGGGTGCAAGACTGTGGCATTGTGTTTTCAAAAGTGCAGCATGGATAAGATTTTTGTAGTTTTTTGTATGACTGCAAATGTATCATTTAGGAACAAAGTAGTTTCCTCCCTGTTCACAGTTGACTTGCCTTTCCTTTTGTTGATATGTTTACATGAAACAACTTATTGGCCACTTGGGGGCAGCGGAACAAGGTGTGAACACAACATTGATATTACAGATCCATACAAAGTTGCTATGGCTAACGTGTTAGCGCACAATTTCTTATTAGATGTAGCAACACTAGACATAATTTAGAGTCAAGTTTCTGGCTCTTTAGCTGCGAAATACTTTGCTATGTTCACCAGCTAGTCGCTATAACTGTGTCTGTCTGCTGTTTTGTACTGGGAAAGTTGTGTGAAAAGAGGTTTGATGAGAGTGGTGAGAGTTAACCACAACAGTGAAGGTGTGGGTCATAAACCAGTGAAGTGAAAGACGCTAAAATGTTCTGTAATAGCCGAGGGGTTTGATGATTCTCTGTCGGTTCGTTCCCTACAAGTGACCCCTTTCACGTAGACCTAGTCATTTGATCCATTGTTGATACAAAAATATTGATTAGTGCAGCTTTAAGTCAGGAACACAAATGTTTTAGCCTCATTATGTGATGTCCCTGCAGCAGTGGGGGAAATCCAGAGGTCACTAGTGGTTTAGGATTCATATCTCGCCACCATATTAAACTTCCGACCAGTCCGAGTCAAAATGGTTATATGAAACAGGCTGGATTTTTATCAATGGACAAATCGGAAAGGGATACTTTTACCCACTAATGTAATCTGGTAAGGTCTACTGTATTGTTAGTGTATGCTGTTGGCTCTTTCCCAAGTTGGTTAGGACTGTGTGTTCCATGCTTACCAGAAGCACAGCAATGTCACCTGATACCAAACCAATCCCTCTCTCTTTGCCAGGGGGAATTTCCCTTTAACTGACATCATGATATTTTAAATCCAATGCAAGTTCAGCCCGTGACATTAATCTTGTCCTCAGGACTTTCCTTCTGTCTTTTTACTTTCTCCCTCATTTTTCTTTCCTGTCTGAAACATTGTTTGATAGTGGTTTTCAAACGTGTGCTGCCTCCATCTGTATTTGTGTTTAAGTCAGTCAGTCCCTCTTCTCTCACCCCCTCTTCCTGATGTAGGTGTGTTGTGATGGTTTTAGAGACCAGCCTGTCTGTGTGTGTCTCTGGTCTGCTGAGACCAAATGACCCATTTGAGCCCGCAGACAGTTCAGAAAACATATACAGACACACTCTCTCTTTTGTGTCTCTGTTTTTTTCTCTATTCATTGTTCCTGTATGGATGCCTGCAGCATGCATGTCTCTTTTTGTGTATAAATGTATAAATGTACTGATTTAATATACAGTTTTAAATGTGTCTACATCTGTGTATGTGCAATGCAGAATTTCGCCCGCTTCATTCTCACACATTTGCAGTTTGACGTTTGGCTCTTTGGCAGAGCACTGTAACTTCCTGTCAACCTGGCTAATGTCACCACTGAAGTCCTTCCAAAGCACCTGGTTAAATTATACTTTCCACTTCATTATGCAACACTACCCTGCATTAGGTGTATGTCATGTACGTGGTGTGCTACTGTACATGTAGTCACATTTTTAGTTTCAACTTTAAGCATTTAATTACACCAAATTACAGCAATGAGTAAGAAATGCAAATCAAAAGAATAAATAAGAGTTGTTTTACCTTCCACATAAAGGCACAAGCTATTCAGTTAGAGATGAGTTATAAGTCAACACTCCCCAGTCTGCTCCCCAAAACAAAATTCTACATAGGGAAACACCACAGACATAAGCATTTATTCATTGGTTTGTTTTGATTGAGAGCACACTTGTGCTGAATACTAGCTCTTCCTTACTTGTCTAAAAGACTAGCTCTGTAAATTGTTTTGGTTTGAAAAGCCATTAGAAAGATTTAATGCAAGTTACCAGATAATGATTTTTCCATTTTCTCAGCAGTTTCAGAAACAATGACACAGCAAATCTTTTGCCTATGCCATAATCATACTCTCACTGTTACATTTATCTTAAGCATTTACTGGCAGTGGTCCGATTGTGGTCTCCCTGCAAAAATCCACCTAATGAGGTTGAAATGTGAAAGTATTTTACAGTGGTGCCAGGAATGTTAACCAAAAAATAAAATGGCAAATAATTAGCACCCAATATAAAAACCAAGCAAGATACCACTAACAGAATGATCCTGAGGCCTTTAAACTACACACTTGTTAGCATGCAAGACCTTCACTAAACTGTGAACAAACTGATAAAACTGTCAGCCAAATATGGCACTACATAAAGTGCTGAGGGCTAGAATATGATCTCCTTGACACACAGAATTAACTCACTTTTTAAATCTGAAGGTCTTTTTCATTTGCATTTCAGACATGATGCCCTCTAACATGGAGTTTAAGAGATACCTAACTTTAACTTAGGAGTTTTAAATAATAATAATAATAATCCTTATTTGTGGAGCACTTTTCAAAAACAA
>NC_060165.1:11632971-11637120 GCF_021292245.1 Micropterus dolomieu | reverse complement strand
TCTACATCTGTGTATGTGCAATGCAGAATTTCGCCCGCTTCATTCTCACACATTTGCAGTTTGACGTTTGGCTCTTTGGCAGAGCACTGTAACTTCCTGTCAACCTGGCTAATGTCACCACTGAAGTCCTTCCAAAGCACCTGGTTAAATTATACTTTCCACTTCATTATGCAACACTACCCTGCATTAGGTGTATGTCATGTACGTGGTGTGCTACTGTACATGTAGTCACATTTTTAGTTTCAACTTTAAGCATTTAATTACACCAAATTACAGCAATGAGTAAGAAATGCAAATCAAAAGAATAAATAAGAGTTGTTTTACCTTCCACATAAAGGCACAAGCTATTCAGTTAGAGATGAGTTATAAGTCAACACTCCCCAGTCTGCTCCCCAAAACAAAATTCTACATAGGGAAACACCACAGACATAAGCATTTATTCATTGGTTTGTTTTGATTGAGAGCACACTTGTGCTGAATACTAGCTCTTCCTTACTTGTCTAAAAGACTAGCTCTGTAAATTGTTTTGGTTTGAAAAGCCATTAGAAAGATTTAATGCAAGTTACCAGATAATGATTTTTCCATTTTCTCAGCAGTTTCAGAAACAATGACACAGCAAATCTTTTGCCTATGCCATAATCATACTCTCACTGTTACATTTATCTTAAGCATTTACTGGCAGTGGTCCGATTGTGGTCTCCCTGCAAAAATCCACCTAATGAGGTTGAAATGTGAAAGTATTTTACAGTGGTGCCAGGAATGTTAACCAAAAAATAAAATGGCAAATAATTAGCACCCAATATAAAAACCAAGCAAGATACCACTAACAGAATGATCCTGAGGCCTTTAAACTACACACTTGTTAGCATGCAAGACCTTCACTAAACTGTGAACAAACTGATAAAACTGTCAGCCAAATATGGCACTACATAAAGTGCTGAGGGCTAGAATATGATCTCCTTGACACACAGAATTAACTCACTTTTTAAATCTGAAGGTCTTTTTCATTTGCATTTCAGACATGATGCCCTCTAACATGGAGTTTAAGAGATACCTAACTTTAACTTAGGAGTTTTAAATAATAATAATAATAATCCTTATTTGTGGAGCACTTTTCAAAAACAAGTTACAAAGTGCTTTAACAAGTGTAAAGAATAATACAAAAAAAGAAGATAAGAGCATGAAAAATTAATATAAAATTAGTAAAATACAATAAAATAAAAGGGATAAAATGGTGAAACTGAACATGTTAAGATGTCAGATTGTATTAGAGGCTTTGTAGTATTTGTGAGGTAGATTATTGCACTGACAAGAACAAAAGTGTACAGCTTAGTTAGAAGCTCTGTTATGATGTATTTCAACCAGCAGTGCTTTTAGCTAAATGCTAATGTCGGCAGCTAACATGCTCCCGATGACAGACTGATGTTAAGCAGGTATAATGTTTACCATGTTCACCGTCTTAGTTTAGCGTGTTAGCATGGTAACAAAGTACAGTTGGGGCTAACTAATTCGTTTGTTCAAATTTTGTCTTGGAGTATTGGACAAATTCACTTTTGACCTAATTATGGGGATAGCTGAAAGGGCAGTGGATAATCAAAGACATTAGGATACATAGTGTGGCTACATGTGTTGACAAATAAATGCAGGTCTCAATTAGACGTCCGGTCTAGTTTTTATAGAAGTTCTTTGGATATAAAATCTCTTAAAACCTGTTCTGACAATTTATACTACCTATCGATATGTGCTACTTTGCCATTGTTAAGGTTAGATCGATTTGCATTAGGGTAGGATTTTCCGGCAAGGAAGCATAAATCGTCAGAACATACGGTCACCCACTTGAGCTATTTCTAAACTGCGTAGATCATGCATACAAGTTTAAACTTTTGTCAGTGTAGACATGCTACACATTGTTAGCTCGATTAGATTCTTCACAATTCAATTGTTGAAAAAGTGGTGACTAGCCTACCTTAAAAGTGGTCATAAAGTCCGAATATGTTCCAATCTGTAATTAGTTGGTAATTGTTTACCAATCAAGAGAATCTGTTTTTCATAAATATTAATTTAAGGTGAACTATGGTAACTTTCAGCTTTCATCCTTTCTAATGTAGGCTACTGGTATTGTGATACGGCTCTTTCTCTCTATGCCTGAGGCTGGCCCAGATGTACTGTCACATGAATAATTCATAATTGATATTTTATTTGATAGCCTAATTTTTATGCAAGTAATATTCATTGGGCTTCAAATAAACAATGATAGTATTTCCTATATTTGCTTAGTAGTTTTATGGTATGTTCTTTATGTATCATCAAAGTTTTTATTCAGCAACACAAAAATCACTGCATAAAGAGCAAAAAATCCAACTACCATCTTTTCTTTTTCCCACAGACTTATTCTACCATGGTCCAAAATGAGACATGCTACCATTTTTTATATTCAGACAAACTTTATTCTGGTTCAGTACAGATGTCAGAGGCAGCAAATAACATTCTGCATGGTATTTAGAGCAATGCCCCTGAGGAAGTAACTGACCGAGCCCTGAGGGCTTTCTGAGCAATCTTTACAGATGCAGGGAGACAGTTTTCCTCTGAGACTCCTGTGGTTGGTATATACTGACCAGAGGGAGTTGGGGTGGGAAATAATACTAGACTGGAAGGGCTAATTCTGGCTGGCATGGGCATGAGGTGAACCGCAGGGATGGGTTTGGCCTGAGTGGGTTTGTTACGGTTCCAGCTGGAAAGTGTCTTGGATTTTACAGGCTGACCGTGACTGTAGTTTTCTAAGAAAGACTGGACTGTTCTGGCTTAACAGCTGTGATGTTAAAAAGGTCCGCACTGGTCCAAACGGTTAAGAGATGGTTCATTGACTATAGAGGGAAGGAGAAAAAGTTAAAATGCTTTTTATTTGCAATAAGTTTTTAAACAGTTTTATCAGCTTGTTTCAAAAACCACTTCCTTCAACAGTGTAACAAACAGCAGTATAATGTTAGGTATACAATGGCATGTATACCAGTTACGCACAATGACTGTTTGTAAGAAACACTAAATGTAAACATAACGTAACATAACCTTTGATTACTAGTACTTATTTTACAGGGCACCTTTAATCTTTGTGCCCACACAATGTGTGGTATCCCACCACAATATCTTTTGGAAGAATGATGTTCATCCCTCCATTAGAGATACAGAAACTTAGAGAATATATGCCAAAGGGTACTGGAGCTGTTCTGGAGGTTTGCGATGACTATGTGTTGGTCTCTGTTGGTTTTTGCTTCAATTTGTCACCTGTACATCCCTAATATTTTCTACAGTGTGTTTATTTTGGAGGCTGTGGCTATACTGTACTGGAGTATATGTTTAATCTGAGCCAAACCTATAATTCTTGCAATGTTAGTGTCATGCTTTACCCACTGTGCTGCAAAGGACCACTGTTAAAAGTGGATCACAGTACTATATATAAACCACCTGTACCAGACCAAATGACTTAACTTGAAAACAGTTGTACACAGAGAGACAGAAGGTGTCTGGATCTAGTCAAGACAATGGTCAAGATCCCTTTCCATGCTTTCTACCTCACTGTAGTCTAGGCCGGTGTTTGGACTGGCATAAGCCTTGCCTTGTGTTGAAACATGTCTCTCATCAGCTGCACAGTCATACAGATGAACATGTGCTTGCAGTTGATATACAGTACCCGTGCACATGAACTGACACACACATACAAATATGTATGATTATGCCTATATATAGAGAAAGAAGTACAATCATATAATCACTGACAGCTGGAGGCTGAGAAGAAACAATCCAATCAGTTCCTGTTGGGTTTGGAGTAATAGCTCACTGGAAGTGTATTATTGCATGGGACTGCTGCAGTGAAGGAAATCGAACATTCGTGTTTCATTTGAGACAATTCATAGTTGGACAGTTGGAGAACGCTCAATGGACTGGAAAGTGGGTCCCTTGATACATTCTCAGCTGTTTCTGCCTGTAGCAAGCTAACATGCCCAGTCAGTTATTCACAATGGAATGGCACCATCTGCATTGACAGGCTTGTTCCACTGTGTGAGAGACTGGAACACTGCATTGTGAGGGGGCTGTGGTTTGGTATAGTTGGACTGAGTCAGCGTCCACATGTAAGTCTGTGTGTGTGTGTGT
>NC_060165.1:11560092-11632871 GCF_021292245.1 Micropterus dolomieu | reverse complement strand
AAAGGGCAGTGGATAATCAAAGACATTAGGATACATAGTGTGGCTACATGTGTTGACAAATAAATGCAGGTCTCAATTAGACGTCCGGTCTAGTTTTTATAGAAGTTCTTTGGATATAAAATCTCTTAAAACCTGTTCTGACAATTTATACTACCTATCGATATGTGCTACTTTGCCATTGTTAAGGTTAGATCGATTTGCATTAGGGTAGGATTTTCCGGCAAGGAAGCATAAATCGTCAGAACATACGGTCACCCACTTGAGCTATTTCTAAACTGCGTAGATCATGCATACAAGTTTAAACTTTTGTCAGTGTAGACATGCTACACATTGTTAGCTCGATTAGATTCTTCACAATTCAATTGTTGAAAAAGTGGTGACTAGCCTACCTTAAAAGTGGTCATAAAGTCCGAATATGTTCCAATCTGTAATTAGTTGGTAATTGTTTACCAATCAAGAGAATCTGTTTTTCATAAATATTAATTTAAGGTGAACTATGGTAACTTTCAGCTTTCATCCTTTCTAATGTAGGCTACTGGTATTGTGATACGGCTCTTTCTCTCTATGCCTGAGGCTGGCCCAGATGTACTGTCACATGAATAATTCATAATTGATATTTTATTTGATAGCCTAATTTTTATGCAAGTAATATTCATTGGGCTTCAAATAAACAATGATAGTATTTCCTATATTTGCTTAGTAGTTTTATGGTATGTTCTTTATGTATCATCAAAGTTTTTATTCAGCAACACAAAAATCACTGCATAAAGAGCAAAAAATCCAACTACCATCTTTTCTTTTTCCCACAGACTTATTCTACCATGGTCCAAAATGAGACATGCTACCATTTTTTATATTCAGACAAACTTTATTCTGGTTCAGTACAGATGTCAGAGGCAGCAAATAACATTCTGCATGGTATTTAGAGCAATGCCCCTGAGGAAGTAACTGACCGAGCCCTGAGGGCTTTCTGAGCAATCTTTACAGATGCAGGGAGACAGTTTTCCTCTGAGACTCCTGTGGTTGGTATATACTGACCAGAGGGAGTTGGGGTGGGAAATAATACTAGACTGGAAGGGCTAATTCTGGCTGGCATGGGCATGAGGTGAACCGCAGGGATGGGTTTGGCCTGAGTGGGTTTGTTACGGTTCCAGCTGGAAAGTGTCTTGGATTTTACAGGCTGACCGTGACTGTAGTTTTCTAAGAAAGACTGGACTGTTCTGGCTTAACAGCTGTGATGTTAAAAAGGTCCGCACTGGTCCAAACGGTTAAGAGATGGTTCATTGACTATAGAGGGAAGGAGAAAAAGTTAAAATGCTTTTTATTTGCAATAAGTTTTTAAACAGTTTTATCAGCTTGTTTCAAAAACCACTTCCTTCAACAGTGTAACAAACAGCAGTATAATGTTAGGTATACAATGGCATGTATACCAGTTACGCACAATGACTGTTTGTAAGAAACACTAAATGTAAACATAACGTAACATAACCTTTGATTACTAGTACTTATTTTACAGGGCACCTTTAATCTTTGTGCCCACACAATGTGTGGTATCCCACCACAATATCTTTTGGAAGAATGATGTTCATCCCTCCATTAGAGATACAGAAACTTAGAGAATATATGCCAAAGGGTACTGGAGCTGTTCTGGAGGTTTGCGATGACTATGTGTTGGTCTCTGTTGGTTTTTGCTTCAATTTGTCACCTGTACATCCCTAATATTTTCTACAGTGTGTTTATTTTGGAGGCTGTGGCTATACTGTACTGGAGTATATGTTTAATCTGAGCCAAACCTATAATTCTTGCAATGTTAGTGTCATGCTTTACCCACTGTGCTGCAAAGGACCACTGTTAAAAGTGGATCACAGTACTATATATAAACCACCTGTACCAGACCAAATGACTTAACTTGAAAACAGTTGTACACAGAGAGACAGAAGGTGTCTGGATCTAGTCAAGACAATGGTCAAGATCCCTTTCCATGCTTTCTACCTCACTGTAGTCTAGGCCGGTGTTTGGACTGGCATAAGCCTTGCCTTGTGTTGAAACATGTCTCTCATCAGCTGCACAGTCATACAGATGAACATGTGCTTGCAGTTGATATACAGTACCCGTGCACATGAACTGACACACACATACAAATATGTATGATTATGCCTATATATAGAGAAAGAAGTACAATCATATAATCACTGACAGCTGGAGGCTGAGAAGAAACAATCCAATCAGTTCCTGTTGGGTTTGGAGTAATAGCTCACTGGAAGTGTATTATTGCATGGGACTGCTGCAGTGAAGGAAATCGAACATTCGTGTTTCATTTGAGACAATTCATAGTTGGACAGTTGGAGAACGCTCAATGGACTGGAAAGTGGGTCCCTTGATACATTCTCAGCTGTTTCTGCCTGTAGCAAGCTAACATGCCCAGTCAGTTATTCACAATGGAATGGCACCATCTGCATTGACAGGCTTGTTCCACTGTGTGAGAGACTGGAACACTGCATTGTGAGGGGGCTGTGGTTTGGTATAGTTGGACTGAGTCAGCGTCCACATGTAAGTCTGTGTGTGTGTGTGTTTTGCCTCTGATCACACAAGGGACTCATGACTCACTTTTTTTTAACCATAAAAGTGCACAAACACCTACACACATATTCATTGGCAGCAGGCAGGGAGTCCAAAGCAATTGGCTGCCTGGCAAAAAAAAAATCGCCATCATTATTAAACCATAAATATTATTATCTCCAGTCCTGAAGTTGTCATATTTGTGGCTGGTGTTAATTTCACAGTTTGGCTGTACAAATGGCAAGACAGCAATTTTGCAGGGTAGAGGGAAAAACACAGGTTGGGATGGGTTGGGAAACAGCTAGCCTGGCTCTGGCTACCAGCACCTCTAAATCTCACTAAGTATCTCAATTTATATCTTTGTTTACTTTGTACAAAAATGGAGGTGTAAAAACAACAAGTTGCCTCGGATAGCTTCCTGGCAACCGCACGGGGACAAATAATGTATAAATGCATAATGTAAAACTATTCCTTAAACTAGGCACGTTTTTAGTTTCCCACATTCAACTGCACTAGTAGCGGATCAGATAATGCTCATATGAGTCATACTTTATGGGTGGGGCCTGAAAGCAGGTAGAGATGGAATCAGCCAGATGAAGACATAGAGAGAGAGAGAGGTGGGACCCGAGACACGAAAGGTAGAGAAAAAGGCATGTTTAAAAGGATGGCAGGGAGAGATGGAGAGTGAAACATCCGGGTCTGTTTAGTTGAAGGTGGAAAACACTGGGATACCCCAAAACTTTACTACGACCACATTTTAACCTAGAACATGTTAACATGTAACAAATGTTTCTTTTCCTTCAAACCCATTTTCCTTTTTTTCTCTCCCTTTCTCCCCACTTTCCTCTCACTCCACATCTCCACTAATTATTTCAATATGTGCAGTGTTACCATGTTAGTTGTCAGCATGTCATGACATGCCACAAAGACAAATCCCTGTACATTTTATTGTATTTGTATAAATTACCGAATATCTTAAATATAATAAATTAATATTCTGGCCAATATGTTTATTTTTTTACTTTTTCACATACATGTATACATGTCATGGTACTTCACAGATTAAAAGTTCACAGATTAAATCTGCAAAATGCTGAAAACTTTAACATTTTGTTTTATGTGCATTGTTTTAACCCTTGTACTACTTGTTGCTACTGTAGTGGCTAATGATCTTGTTATGCAACTTCACCTCTACTACTTCTCTCTTGATGCTGTGGGTTTATCAGCACTTTCAAGCTAGCGAGAAGCTTGCTTATTAGCAAACAATGTAAACAAGTGTGGTGTCCGAACAATAATGCTGCTATGATGTCCATAGGAGGGTTCACTGAGCCTCTTTCCAGCTGCTAGAGTGTTATTTTAAACTGTAATGGTCAAATGCACATATGTTATACACCACACAAGCAAGCTACAACTATCTCAAAGAATGTACATGCCAAATATCACTTCACTTTTGTTTGTATCTTTGATCTTGATCACTGCATCACCGTTACTTTGTCAGGGTGTTTTTTACATATCACCACAGAGCTTCCAGATGAATTTCACCGTTTAGTTAAAAATATTCAACTTCTAACACCTTACCTTTTTGTGTGTTATTGGTCAGTAAAGCATTGGCCGCTATCCCAAAGTACTCTGAGTGGCAATTCACTTGCATCCCATAGAAAAATGAATGGGGGTGAACTTCATTTGCTTCAATTCAAGCTGCGAAATTTAGGCAACAGGACAAATACATCTGCCATCAGCAACAGTTTGAATCTGTGGTTGAAGGACTTTGTTGACAGGTTTAATGCACCTTTAAGTACCCTTTTTGTTGCACTTACGTACTTGACTGAATAATGTGAAACAAAGTAGAACATGAAACAGACCAGAACGTTATTTCTGTTTAATCAATGTTCAAAGCATAAAATGTGATCCAAATCATGAGCGTCTAAAAGCCCAATTTGTGTGGTATAATTAGTTGCAGTGGAATTAGTTAAATAGAGACATTCACTGAACTCACCAACAGTGATGCAAGTGTCTAAATGGGTAAATTGAGTCGATTTCTGCGGACCTTCGAACATTCAACTCCCCCTCTCTTTCTTACTCTGTTTTTCTCTTCATACACACAGCTGTGACCGGCCTCCTGGGTCCTGTCACACAATCTTCTGACAACAGTCTTCCGGGGTTGACCTGATTACCAAGAGGCCTCCCTTCCACTCCTCTCCCATCATGCGTCTCCTCGTCACCCTCCTCCTCTTGCTGCTCCTCCGGTCAGCTGAGCCCAGGAGGGGCCCTCGGTCAGGCGCTTTGAAGAGGAGTGCCGGGATCCGTGGACGGGGCAGAGGCAGGGCCGGAGTGATGAGACGGCAAACTCAGGAGTGTAAGGAATACATGGAGGCGGGGGAGAAGTACCTAGACTGCCAGGACAGGCAGCTGACCACTGTGATGGAGGACTGGCCCAAAGATATTCAGCACCTGCTGTTGGCAAGAAATAAGATTCAGGTATGTACAGACAATTTACACGTGCAAATATAAAGAGAAAAGACATAGACCATTGCTGCAAAGCCAACTAACAACAATTAATAGATGAATGTTCAGTACAGTTTTATGTGACAAATGCCTGTTAGTGTCTCAAGCTGCTTACTCTGACCCTAAACCCAGCCAGCTTGTTGATACCATGAGCATCTGTGCACAATTTATTTGGGGCCGAGATCAAAGACAGATCTTTCTGCTACTTACGTGTTCGTGTAGGTTTTTGCATCGCAGATTGAGCACACAGGATGTGTGTGTCACAGGTGTTGAGAGGAACAAAACAAAATGCTTCACCAGCGAGGTAATAAATACTAAAAGACAAATGAGTTATTAACACTGATCAAACCAGTGAAAAATGAGTGCAATGAAGCTTTACTTTCACCCATTGAGGTTCAAAGAGTTGGGTTGTTGAATGAATGAATAGTGAGGGAAAGAATGCAACATGGATTTCATTTATTTTTTAGCTGTATCTTTGGCTCTGTTGGATTTTGCATCTAATTTTGAAACATTTAAAACTACAATCTGAGTATGAAAGCTACATCCAGCTATTTACTACTGCAATATATCTATACTTTTATAACAACAGGTCAAATGACTATGTGTAATGTGAAAGGTGTAGGTTATGGTGATGAATGCATAGACAGATATCAACCTCAGCGTAACTCATTCGTCTTTTTACGACTCTCATCTTTGCTGTTTTGGTTCAATCTCACTGCTCCCCCCCTCTTCCCCCCCTCTTAGGTTTTGAGGGACAACATGTTCTCTCAGTTCACCAAGCTGAAGAGCTTGGACCTCCAGCAGAACGACATCTCCATGGTGGAGGAGGGAGCGTTCAGCGGCCTATCCCAGCTTACCACTCTGCTCCTCCAGCACAACGGCCTGAAAACAGCCTCAGAGGAGGTCCTGCTTCCTCTCCCCCGCCTCACCTACTTCCGTATCTATGACAACCCGTGGAGCTGCCACTGCCCATTGGACAGCCTGGTAAGGACCCTGCAGGTTCCCAGCAACCGCAACCTGGGCAATTACGCCAAGTGTGCGGAGCCCCAGTCGCTGAGAGGCCAGAAGCTGAAGAAGCTGAGTGTGGAGTTGTTGTGTGACAACCAGGTGGACATGAGGCCGGGGGTTGAAGATGGTGGGCGGCCGAGGCCTCCGCCATTCAAAGTGAAGTCAGAGGCCACATCCATGTGCCACACCTACATGTTCCCCAAACCTCTGCTGGACTGCAGCAGCAAAGGTGAGACTGGCAAGTTCTGCAATCTACTGAAACGTTTTGAAAATTGCGAAATATGTGAAGCACAGATGACATGTTTTGGATCCCATGTCAGGATAACTGATAACAAGCAACCTGTTCCACACATGATATGATTAGTGTGTAGTTTAAGCAGTTGTAGGTACTTTTTAGCGATTCTATGCATGGTTCTATCAATGGCAACATATGCCAATATATGGATTGTCGTGAAGTTTGGTACACACATGTTGTACTTTTAGAATTCCAATAGCTAATATGTCCCCAGAAAGGGGTGAGCTGGAAACAAAGTGAATATGAGGGGTGGTATAAACTCACACAAAAAATCAGTTTATTGTTTTCTGTAATAGAAACAGTTCATTTGCAGCCAAACCCATGTGAAATCAACCAGTGTTGTTGTGGGGTTAGCTAAAGCTTATTTGATAGTTTTCATGTTTAACAAAAAAACAATCCTGCCAAATATATCAATAACAAATAGATAACCCCGGCAGAGGAGTACCTGGTATGAAAGGTACATTTGTTTGCTGAGCACTCTCCAGTCACTTGCATGTCCAGTGAAATTGGGCATGAAAATTAGTTTGCTGTCTAACACCTTGGTTACAACCAGGCTGAGCAAGCAGAATTGTGTTTATTTTATTATGGTTGCCATGTGGGGCTCTGAACCTCATTGGGGAAGAAGGTGCAGGCTCTGGGCTGGTTGTGCTTTGCTCTTTCAAACATCTTTTTTTGATTTCAGTTCGATTACCATACATGAGGCTACCTGCTGTGACTGTGTTGTATCGTTTTGCATTTTGATGAGCTGGACTGTGGTGTGTTTGTGCTCTAGTGTGGTCTGTTGTGGTGTTCAGCACTCCTTTGATTTTTGCAAATGCAGCATCATCTCTGTTATACTGTATTGCATTCTAATTTGAATCATGCACTCATTAATTTTCTGATTTTAGAAGGGAAAGCAAGTGCTTCACCAGATTTCTTTCAGCAACTCCAGTTTTCACATCTGGTTCTCCCTCTGTGTAATAATGCCGTATGATGCTGCAATCATAGAGGCTGTAACTTCACCAGTGCTCCATAAAAATATTGCTTCAGTGACAGGGGTGACAATTATGAATTTGTGCAGAGAGATTACTTTTTGTTTCTTTAATGTGGGCTCTTTATTCTTAGTTTCTCTCTCTTCTTCTCCCTTTTATCTGTTTTCGCTGACCGGCAAACCCCTTTCATCTCTGTCTTATTCAGACCATTAAAGTATTACCCCTCTGATGCCCAAACAGCATCCGCTGTCAACACACTGAACTGAAAGATTGTCTGTGTCCATGTTGCAGACCAAGTGAGTTTCCAGATTTAATTCAGTAACTGTATAAATGGAGAACGCATGCCCTTCGCAGAAAGCAATCTTTCATAGAGCACTGGTGAGCCAAAACCACACAATGCAGCATCTGTGTTGTGTAATGCTTGAAGACGCTTTTTGCATAGTTTCCGAATTTTCTTGTTTCTACAGTAGGACTTTTGAATTGAGTCATTAACTGAACCACAATAAGGTTTCTCTGTTTTCTCACATGCTAATTCTCCCATCATCTCTCCACATCTTTTTTTTGTTTTTATGTCCACTAAAAACTCAGTACATCCTGCCTCTTTCTGCACCATGCCCCGCCATGAAAGTGATATGTGTGAATACCAGTCAAAGTTTGGAGTCTTTTCATTTTGTCGTTTTCACTGCACTGCATTCCAGCACCATGTCTTCATTAGTTGCATTGGTCATATAAGCTGTCAATCAGTGTGCAATCTAATCACAGATGGATTATATCATTAGGGCCCAAGCATGAAACATGCGAGGTCCCTATTGAAACTGAAGGGATTATTTTTCCCCCCCTGCAAAGTAACCTCAAAGTTTGGGGGCATAAACATGCTCGAAAACACACCAAACTTTGCACATAATTCAGATGCAGCGAAAGATTTAGCATTTTATAGGTTTCCCGCATGGGCGTGGCAAAATGGCTCACTAGCGCCCCCTACAGAGCAGCCCCTGGACAAAGTTTCACCTACATGCAAGAAATTTCTGTGGTACATGTATCATGTCCAGAGGCACAAAAAAGCCTCTTGGAGCGATGCCCAACACCCAACAGGAAGTCAGCCATTTTGGATTAAATTAAACATTTTTGGCGATTTACACACTTTGTACTTTAACGAACTCTTCAAAATTCTGCTGTGGACTCTAAATGCATTGATGATGAAAAGTTGTGCTATCTGTGAGTTTTTGTCAATGGGTGTGTCTGTGGCGTGGTGTCCAAGATCGATGATTCGCAACAAAACAGGAAGTTGTTAGAACTTAAGTATACATGCTCACATTTGTTGCAAATATGACATGTATGTATGTATTTGACATGTAACTGCCCCGCACTGTACACATCCATATGCCAATATTCACTCAAAGTCCAGCACCACCTGCTGGTAACAGGAAATTACACGTTTTACGCTATGATGGACTACGCCTAGCAGGTTGGCCATATCAACTTCAAAACTGTCCCAGAAAACCCTAAACACATTGACGATGCCATGCCATTCCTGGACACAGGAAGTGTTTGTAACTTTACTGTACATGCTCAGATCTGTACCATATTTTACACGTTTGATAAGAGACCCACCCTGAACATTCACCCATAGTCATAGCGCCACCTGCTGGCAACATGAAATGACATTTAACGAAGCAGCCCCTGTTGCACGTTTCACCTACATGTATGAAATTTCTGTGGCACATGTATCATGTCTACACGTACCAAAAAGCCTCTTGGATGATTTACACACTCCATACTTTAACAAACTCCTCCTAGGGATTTAGTCCGACTGACCTCAGATTTGTGCTGTGCAGTCTAAACCCATTGACGATGAAAAGTTGTGCTATCTGTGAGTTTTAGTCAATAGGTGTGTCCGTGGCATGGCGTCCAAAATCGATGAGTCGCAATGAAACAGGAAGTTGTTGTAACTTCAATGTACATGCTCACATCTGAACAAAACTTTACGTGCTTGATAACTGTGGCACCCCGAACACATCTACATGCCAATATTAATTTATATTCATACCATCAAGTGCTATGCAGCGCCACAAAGGGGACACAGGAAGTGACGTATAATACCTTCATGCAGTGTCCAAAGCGCGTAGCAAATTCACAGCCGCACCGGCAGAGCTCCAGAATCTGCAACTCGGCTGTGTCACACCCCAACGCGCTTCAAGTGCGAGGGCCCGCCCAACTCTGCTTGCAGCTTTAATTACACATGTTTTCCTCTCCCCCTTATGTCATGTTTCTAAACACAGATGCTGCCAGAGTTTGGGATGCGGTGGTATGATTTAGCCTTCAAAACTTTGGATTAACGAATAAAAAAAGATATCCACACGAAGAGTGTGACTTGGAAATGGATTTTCGCTCCTGTCCCATCCCACTCCCACAAAAATACTTAAGACCGAATCCCATGACAGAGTAAAAGAAAAAACCACGGAAGAATGACCTCCGTCCAACCCAGCTCTTGATTTAAAAAAAAATCTGAAAATAGGGTTTATTCCTATTAGATTTTATATTGATATATAAAAAATGATCTATAATTCTTGTCCTGCCTGTTCTATTGACTTTTTTTCCAGTACCGTGCCAGTCCCGTGATAAATGAAATTGACTCCCATTCCATGGGAATCCCACGGGAATCCTGTGACCCACAGGATCCCTCTAATCCACACACATACTTAATAGCATTCTTTCAAATAACTTTTATACGTAAATATTTCTCAGATCCAATCCAATATTTTTAAAACCAATTTTTTTACTACCTTGCATTTGTCTTCTGTGCCTTTGTTGTTGCATTGCTACCAGCTGCCGATAACTAAAACAGTGATAAAATCGGCAGGAATGTGTATTGCGTTGCCCATGTGCTTGTGCATGTGCACCTGTGACCTTGTGCATGTACAAACAGGGACTCTACAGAGTACCTTTAATTTTGGGTATAAGTTTGTGGCAATTTGATTAAAGAGGTGGTATTATGCTCATTTTCAGGTTCAAAATCCTATTTAGGGGTTGTACCAGAACAGGTTTACATGGTTTACTTATCAAAAAACACCATATTTTTTTTTCATACTGCACATTTCTGCAGCTTCTCTTTTCACCCTGTGTTGAAGGCTTTGTTTCAGCTATGGAGTGATAAATTTTGTCTCTAAATGATCTTTGTTGGGAGTTGCACATGCGCGGTTCCTAGTTAAGGACTACTAGCCAATTAGAAGCAGAGAAGGGCGAGTCAGCGAGAAGCCGGTAAACAGTTTTGATTCAGCTGTAGGCTAAATGTTGCCGACCAGCTTGGCAACATAGACTGGAGCGAGAGTTTCAGAGTGGTGAGTTATTAATCCTCAACAAAAGTATCTTTCATCCATAAAGTTTTAACTGAGCTCTGTCTCTACATCACAGTAACAACTTTATGACCATTGACTGCCTGGAAGGGTAGCTAGTGTTTAGAAGGGAGAGGAGAGGTGTGTACTGCAGCTCAGTGTTTTTCCACCGGTGTTTTTGAGGGCGTGTCAGAGTAGCCGCGTGGCGAGTGTTATATGAGGCGCATTTATCTTTCATCACGGGATGACAGGGAAGCGGCTGGACTACAAACGAGCTGTTTTCAGGCAGTTCAAAGCAGAGTTTTCTGTGGGAGATGGGAATTCCCTTTGGGCTGGACTTTGGGCTTTTTCACTTTGCAAACCTTTTACATGCACAAAAAAGGTATATAACTCAATAAAGGAGAGGGAAAGCCAAAAAGCATAATACCACCTCTTTAAATACAGCTTCATTATTAAAATACAGCTTGAAAAATGTATTTGCTGCAGTCAGGCTATAACCCACAGGAGCAATTTGACAATTATGATCAGAATGATAATGGCCAAAGAAGTTAAATTTGAGTGAAACTGAAATGAAATCAAACTGTGAAGAGGGTGAACGTGAGTGTGTGGACATGGAACAAATATGGGAGATGGTCTTCCTTTGGAAAGAAAGCGGGTAGCGAGAATTAGAAAACCCAGAGCAGAGTGGAAACATACTCTGTCCCTACATTTTCCTCTTGTCTATCTATTTTTCCCTGTTTTTCCCCTGTCTCCATTTTTCCCTCACTTTGGTCTCTTTCTCTGAGGTGAACCACAGCAGATTTCAGGCTCCACATCATTCTCAGTGGAGATCAATGCTGTGAGTGGTTAGAGTTAATGTGGGAGGTGTTTCTCAAAGATGGGATGTGGATTTGAGAGCTACTCTGGGGTTCAAAATGTGCCTTCAAATTACCTCACAATAGTTCGAAGTTGCAGTGGACACATTGCTGAACTTTCTCTATAATATGTATCCTGGATTAATACTTTAGTTTCAGTGAAACTGTGTTTTACTCCAAAGTCTCTAATATTTTGAAATGCAAGTATGAATAATACTAACTAGTATTTCGACAGTCTTTTAAAAAGAAAGCAGCAGTCTGATATCGACAGGTCTTTCATTTACAATTGAGCTTGCCTGGCCAGCAGTACGTAGAAAAAGCATTGCCACATGATACCTTAATATTTTCAGTCTTTACAAATGCAGCAACTAGCTAGAAACCAGTACAATTACTGTTTAAGGTCAATCTGTATGTCGTATTTTACTCCACGCCACATTTTCAAATAATTTATTAATTTATTGGTAAGGGACTGTGTACAACAACAAACATAAATGTTACCTTGTATTGTAGCCTACCGATTGTACCAGAGTTAGCCATTTAGAGTTAGAAATTATGATCTCTGGCTAGCTAACATGCCCCATGCAATTCCAGAGAGAAATGACAGCTGACAAACCTACACTTCACAAAGTTAGCTGTTCAAGTAGAAAGGAATGACCTCTGTGTGTCCCAAACCATCAACAGGTAGCATGGGTTAAAAACACAGATGGTCTGCTCACACAAGTAATGTTAGCATAAAAAAGTAATGTTAGCATAAAAGAAATAGTGTTAGCATAAAAAGCATGTGACATTACTGAATAAAGCATCCCTATTTTGGATATTGTAGATGTATGCCAGATGTGTTACAGTAGTTCAAAACCAGCTATTCATATTGATGTCTCCATGAGCTTTCAGTCATTCTAGTTTATTTTTGTTTTTTTTGTATGCATCTCATAATGTTAAGAAACCCATCTACAGGGTGGTATTGGCCCAGTTTTAGACTCTGCCTTCAAGACCATGCTTGTAAGGTTAAGAAATCATTGGTTTCAGAAGTAACATAAATCCCTCCATATAAACTTCAAGTCATTTGAGTGGGAAGCAGAAAAGTGACTCATGCACACTATATGGAGTGTTGGCCACTTCCCAGTCACACACATGCCTGCATGATATTATGTCCGGCTCTCCCTGGACTGCCTGGCTCACAGACAGCGGGCATTTACTCAGCAGAAAAAATGAATTTTTCATGATGTAATTTGAGTCAGAGGCAGAGGTAAAGAGCATGGATGAGAAAGAGGACAGTATCCAACATCATTCTCGACTAACAGCAGGATTAAGCTGCAGTCTCCGCCAAGCGCCAAAACGTTTTTCTGCAGAAGTTTGAAGATCCTGTCGACACTAGGAGCTGTTATTAAACTTAACTGATGTTATACTTCTGGGGTTCAGAGTTTTCCAAATAATTTTCTTCAGGCTGAAGTGAAAAATTCACTGAAACACTGTGAAAACAGACCATGGGTTACTAGAAAATTCTACTGAAACTCTGTATTATTGTAGGCACGTTGGCAGTTACCTCCACTGTTTTATGGTCAAGATTTTGATGGATGTACATTGGATGACAATAGGTTGATTATATTTTGATTATTTAATTTATTTTGTTATTCCAAATAAAGTGTCATGTTGATACGGTCAAAAAGAAGCAATTACATGTACTCGGTCCTCGGAGAGACAGACTCTGGGTGTATTTATTACAATTTGTTGACATAAGAATTCATCGCTTTTACATGATGTTAACAAAGATACAAATTTGGAAATTAAAAAATATCTTGGGGTGTGGAGTCACAAAGAAGCTTCTGGAGATGAAGGTTCTGACATATGCTTCTACTGTTAATGTTTTGGCTCAAGAAAAACAGAGAAGCTTTAATGCACACGAGGTTGGAAAAGAAGTCAGTTTAATTTGGAAACCTGTTCTGATCTGTTGTCACTGTGAGTTAAAGCAGGAAGGCAATAAACTCTTTTCTCTTTTAAATATGTAGCATGACTTAAACCCTCAAGACCACCATAGTAAAGGAGGACACGACTATGAGCACTAATCTGGTCGTTGTAATTATAGTGAAATCCTATAACCAGAGTTGTTATCATGGTTAGAAAAGGCTTCACCTCTGTCTTTATAAATTTTGTCTGAATGATGACAGAGAATTACGTTTATTACATAAAGCCCATGTAAAAATTCAGGGCAGAGGGGAGAATGCATCAACTTTAGGTTTTTGCTTCATCCTGGGCTAATAGTAATTAGTAGTGTAGCTAAAAATAGTAAACAGAACATTCTCACATCTTTCCCTCAGGGATGTCCTGCACAAACCCTCATTTTAGACAAATTACAGAATTGTTTATGTATATTTCCTATGCTACTATTATACCTCTAGTCTTGTGTCAGTTTATGAGTGCAGGTAAGCAACTGAGGTGCCCCATGCAAATAACGTCACATGAAATACATTTAAAGGTCAGAAGGTAACATTTTAAATCTGAACAAATTCACTGCTACCTGATGCTACCAGGTTGGGCAAGTTATTGAGCAATTATTGCTCTGTCAAGCCTGGGGCTTGGGTCCAAACCACAAAAATTCACTGTACTACACACAGCTGACCCCAGAGTGATCATATCAGCACTGTAAAAAATTAAATGCTTCCCTTTCTACTGTCTTAACAGTATTAAACACATTGCACCACCTGCTCCAAACAGAATCAGTACTGATACACAAATGCACATCCTGCAGGTGTTGTCATATATTTCTATATAGACATTTTAGAGTATATATGGTTAAGAAAAGAGAAAAAAAACAATCGGAAAACAATTCCTTAACATTGCGTGCACATATAATTCATCAGCAGGGCTTGCCTATACCCTCTAGAGTAGGATTAATAATAATGTCCAGATTAATGTTCTGTTACTGCAATACATAATCCATGTATTATACTAATGCACAACCTACATGTGTTGTTTTGGCAAATGACTGAAAAAATTGCTGCAGAAAGTAATTCAAACTTTGCACTTTGACATAAAGCAGGCTATAGACGTAATCACTCAGAAATGTAACACCCAATGGCCAAACTAAATGTATATATATTGTACATATTTCAGGTAGTACCAAAGCATAAAGCAAATGAAAAAAAAGAAGAAAAGTCAAAGAGGGACAGATGTTCACATGTGCACTGAAATAATGACTCCAGCAGGTTCAGCAAAAACCCAGTTCAAACTCAGTTATAAATGAATGAGTTTCCTGACATGTTCTCTCCCTTTTTCCTTCTCTCCTTATGTTTCTTCATTCAGCAGGAGGCACAGATGTTAAAGTAGGACAGAGCCTAACACTTTTGCTCCATTAAAAATCACAAGGTACCCCAAAGGCTCCTGATAAATGTCTGACTTCCTGAAAACACATTTGGCTTCAGGAAGCAATGCTAAAAGAGCAAAAGATATGTAACAGATAGAATCAAGATTATCAACAAGATAATAACTCTATTTCCATTGTTGGCTCCACTTTTTATTTTTTTCTTTCTTACCCAGAGAAAAACTGGCCTTACCAGACACAGAGACTACTTATCCAGTCTTAGCCTACTGTCACTGCTGAATACACAGTTAAGGAGATTATCCTTATTCACTGTAAAACACACAAGACCACAGATGCATCTCTCTTGGACAGAGAGGATTTGTTTCTGGTTCAAAAGGCTGAAGTCTGATTTCTCACAAGTGAACCTGGACCGAGTCTGATGTGAGAGTGCCAGCATTTTATTTTTCCAGCCTATTACAATCTGAAAATCTGACAAAGTTGCAGACACATGTAAACCTAAGGCAGACTGGGATTCCCTTTGGACTTCCAGTTCTCACTGCGGAAGACTAAGAGTCTCCACAGTGTGTTTCTGCATTTGTAAATGCATCTGCCTGCTGCACACTCAACAGCCATCACTGCATCATATCATTCAACAAGAATAATTACATTTCCTGAGTGCAATGTCTACATCTGTGCATGCTTTATTTGTGTGTCCTGTGTGTGTGTGTGTGTGTTTGTGTGTGCAATTGTGGAGTCAGTGATGATTTATGGCACTGTGCCGCCATGATAACTGGCTACATCTGCGGCAATAAACCGTGTGCATAAAGACTGCAACATCTGCACTGTAAAAGTGTCCATAAGCAGTCGTCTGAGCACATTATACAGCCCATGTAAATAAATACATGCAGGAAACTAGTACACATTGTATGTACACATGAAAACTTAACCACACACATATCGTACACAATCTTTTTTTTAAATCTACAAAATCATCATCATCATCATCATCATCATTTTATATCAAAATAAACATAGTTTGATCATATCTCTTTCAGTATTCTACCTAAATACACTCATGTTTCCTCTCATCTGCAACTGTTTTGCAAAATGCTTCAAAAACAATCACCCATGTTCATTTTGATGATACAGGTTGCAGGGCCCACCTACTGAGTTTTAAACATAACTGCACTGTGATTGGCAGAGCAGATGTGTTCTCCAATTTAGGTTGGATTTTCATAATTTTACAGACACTGACAGGTGAAGCATGTCTAGTGACTGTGGGAACCACAAAACTTTAAAATCCATTCAGAAATACATTTGTGGATTTCAAAAGGCTTTGATACAACAGCCAAACTCACAAAAGTAGAAATTGTGCAATAACAATTTTAATATGAATCTGGATCTATTTATGGTCTGTGGAGAAGCTCCATGTGTCTAGATTCAAGTTCAACTCTGTTGTTTCTAGGGACAAAATGTGCTGACATTGACAAATCTTTATTTTAACTGTCCCAACATTGCAGAGATGATATAACATTTGTGAAATGTGCTTCAGTGTGGGACTTTGATTTAAAACTCCAGAGAGGATCTGTTATTGAAATGGGAATATGTGGGAATCACTGTTTCATACATTAGACTCTTCGAACATACATGCAAGTATATGTAAGACTGGAAACACTGGAAGAGAGTGGAAACACTGCTTCCTGGCGCGGAGGTGATATATTGTTATACATGCTGTCACACTTGACTCCATCTTGAAAAGGTTAAATATTGCACACAACCCACACAACATCTTGAAAATGTATAAGGATGCAGACAGATTGGAATTGCAGATCTTCTGATGATTCTGGGAGTTTGCACTTTGTGTTCTGATATCATTTGTTGTGCACATCTGCCTCAATCATTTTAATTTTTAATCTTTACAAAAAGACATTTTCTTCATGGCAAGTATGAAGTTTGACATTTTACACTTTGGATTTATTTTTCCACCCACTCTGTCATTCCAGTGCCTTTCAGAGTTGAAGAACCTTTGTTTCTTTGTCTTTTCTTCCTTTGCAGATTTGAATAACATCCCCTCTGACCTGCCATCTGACATTGTGAAGATGGATCTGTCCAGTAACAGCATCAAACATCTCAGGCCCAAACAGTTCCTGCTGTCCAAAGACCTCAAGCTGCTCAACCTCAGCAGCAACAGCCTGCGCCATATAGACACAGGTACAACAGTCCCACCCTCTAAAACCTTGCACATATGGGTTGTGCAAACCTTGCAGTACGCATCATGGCCAAATAAATACTTGGTTATTAGCTGGCAGGTTTTCATTAAAATCATATAACAGGATACTTCAAACGTAGATCCTGTCAAAAGTTAGAAAAGTATCATTTTAACAATAATTTTGCTTCTGCTGCATTACCAGTTAACTCTTACTGATGAAACGACCAAACCTTAGGTTAAACTAATGGTTCACCTGGGGGTTGAGACCCCTACAAAGGGCCGCAGGATATATTTGAAGGAGTTGTGAGATGATGAAAATAATATAGAATGTTTCATCTCATCACTGTTTGGTTGAACCGCTAACAAAACTTTGAAATATGCTCCTGTTGATGAGGAGTTGCAAATAGCTTTTCTTTGCAAGTACAAATAAACTTTTAAAACAGATGACAGCCTGCCATAAGTGGCCGTGGCATATACGTAAATGATAACAGATGTGAATGTCCACATACCGAAAATTACTTTTTACATCAAGTCAAGACACCTCAATTTGAAAATAAATGTTACAAAAGTGTGCACATGCATCTATATAGTATGCAAGAAACTCAAATGTATAAAGCTACATTTACAGCCAAACATTAGCAATTCAACCTTTTGAGCATGAACACACCAGAACATATTGCATATACACATGTAATCAGAGGAAACACATGTGCCACTGACATGTGTGAACCAGGGCCCATATGATATACTGGAGCGATACAGAAAGTCTCGCAGGGGCACTTAAAAGAACAAATGCTATTACACAAATACACCAAGTACTGTTTAAGACAGATACTGGTATGAATCACTAGAAAGATCCTTTTTAACCACCTCATGTCTTAACTGTGTCTTATGCCTAATTAGTGATCCTATGGTGATTCATCAGTGACAGTAATGTTCAAGATTAAGCTGATGAACCCACTGAGATTGGTTTAGTATCATTCAACACCCCAGGCAAGATACAGACGTGCAGTTAAAATGTGAGACTTTTGACACCACTAATAACAAAATATACAACTTTTAATAGTAAATAAAGATAAAGGAACAACAGATCAGTTTCACAGAAGCAGATTACCTGTTCTGAATACTAATTATGCCTCAACATTTGAGGAGCACCATTTAAAAAGTGCAGACTCATTACTCCAAGCTAATGACGTCTGGGCTCATGTCTTCCTGCCCAGGAGGAAAATCCTTTAAAAAAACAAAACATTTTCTTCATTACCCTGCAACACATGTAAACAATCTGCTGTAGCTCACCCCAGTGTGTCCAAGACTATTTGGACACTAAGGAATAAATTCTGTGGAAGTCTGTGATAGTAAGTTACATATGGTCTCAATCATGATTGCTCCTTCTAATCAAGTTCACATTTTGAGGAAAACAAAACATGTTTAGAATGATTTTGATGAGGAAAACATGAATAAAATGGTTTTGATTTTTACTAATAGATGCACATTGTTTTTGTGCCTGATTGTTGCGGTTTGAACACCCAATAGATAAAGCAAAAACAGTCACAGGAAAGTACAGTATATTTGAAGGTTATATTTAGCGCACTTTCCAATGACTATAACTTGACAATTTAGGAATTGTAACAATGTGGGTGCCCCACCCATATGGAACTCCAAACTCTGCAAAAATATTTCAGAATACTCTGAAGTTCTTGTAGAAGGTCCTTTTTGCCTGTATCTCCTTTAAATTGCTGTTTGTGAAGCAACAAAGAAACAACAGACAAGTATGTACAGTGGGATTTATGCAACAGTGATATCTGTAGTTATGGTGACTAGAGAAGTTGTGTTGATTTGTTATGGAGACTTGTTGCCAAGATCAGCCCACAGCGGGGCAGGGGGTAAATCCCTAATTTATCACTTCAGCTGAAGTTAGACGAGGGTTGTGTTTTCAACCCATTCTGTTTTTTCGTTTGTTAGCTCGAAGAATGTTAATACATGTAAATTAAAGCTGAAAAAATTGATGACAGGATTTACTGGATGTTGTATTGTATGGAGCTACAAGTTGATTCCCCACGCTGAGTACTTTTATTCTCACTGCGCCTGCGCGAAGTGGCAAACAGACAGTGCCATGGCGATACAATGCCTGCTATCAAATTTATCCAGTAAAAAGTCCAAATGTGCCTTTTGCTTTTTATTTTTTTAAGTTTTGGCAAATAAGATGGCACCGATGATTAAGGCAACACATTTCTGCCTTGTTAGCAATACTTGCTAGCAAACAAACCTCTACCTGCCTCACACCTTTCAAACAAATCTATTTTCTATTTATGCGTACAATGTGACTTGATGATCAGACTGTACAATGTGAGTACATAAATCGTGAGCTTTAGCTTTACATCACAGACACTTTACAGTAGGAGTTGGAATTTATCAACAACATTTCTAAAACTGTACCAAGTATGCCCCGCTTAAACCTACAACCAATGAGTTTTTGTGCCTACACCTAACCAAAGTGCGACATTTTCACATCGTTAACCACACAAGCTTTAATTTGACCGCGGAGCCTTGTGCGTCCAAAATGACAAGTCATATTTTGAAGCAGAGGGCCACTGACAAAACACCAGTATTTGACCTTATATAGTCTGATGGTACCTACAAACTGATTATAGTTCTCAGAGAATGTTGCTTTAGTGGATTTCAGTGCCTGGGAAAATGAAAGTAGACCATACTGAGCTTCCTGTGGGCATAGTGGCTCAAAAAAGAAAAAGAACAGTAGCCACTTTGGGAGAGTCAGTCTCATGAGTCAAGAGATAAGACAGGGGAGGGGGAGGTGAAACATCCATCCAGTCCTCCTTCCTCTCCTATATTTCCCTCTATCTGTGTCATCTTTAGGGTTGAATGATGAGATTGCAGTAACAGTAACTTATCTGTTACAATTATTGAAAAAGGATTTCAGAAGGATTTTAGTCCTCTGCGTCCATTTTTCTTTTTCTTTCATGACTTTATTTCACACACTCTCCTCCTTCTCTTCTTTTTCCTCCTAGTTACATTTTCCTGCCCTTCTCTCTTCTGCTCTGTAAAAATCAAAGATAGGCCCAAGCTAGTTGACAGTGTAAAACACTCTCCTCTGTTCCATTACGCACACTGCTAACAATGTCTGGAACCTTTGAAGGACGTCAGCAATCACATTTTCAAATTAAGTTAGTTATATTTTGGTGATCAAAGTCACTGTTGATTCACTCTCATGTAAGTAGAGATGTATAAGACACAGCTCGAAATAACCAAACAAAATTATGACAATTAAATCCTCTGAAAACCTTGACACTGTAAGATTGGTGATTATCATGTTCTCCCTTTATTTAAAAGATAATATGTTCTAGAAATGTTCTAACCTTTTAGAATTCTTAAACACTTTGTTGCAAAGACTTTTCTTTTTAATTGCTGAAATTTTGGGCATCCCATCCACATTCATCCCAAATCCACAATGGATCAAATAACTTTGTGTAATGTGAAAATGTCTGTAGCATCAAACCACAGAAAATCATACAACTCAGCAGTTACTCAGCTCATTGTTTTGGTATTGCGACTTGCAACTTTACTGTTTTGGTTGACTGTCGCAGCTCTCATCAGCTTAGTTTAGTGACAGAGTAGGCAGCTGTTTTCTGCAAAAAAGTTCTAATAAACCCACTGTACACTACCTGTCAAGCACAAAACAGCAGACAAGTTAGCGCAAGTGAAGAAACAGGAGTCCAACAGGGGTTGGTGGAGAACAAAAAAAGAGCTAAAAGGAGATAATAAACATAACAAAATTTTTATAGTATGTCCTTGTTGCGTTCAAGGCTTGTTATACTGTCACACGTTTATTTAAATAACCCAACAGGCATTAGCATACAGCATCAACTTTTTAGTATGAGATGCCAGCTTATTATGTTCTTCTCCCCCCCCAGCTGCATTTGCGGGCCTGCTGTACCTTCGCGAGCTCGACCTCTCCAACAACAGCCTCCATTACTTCCAATATGGTGTACTGGAGGACCTCTATTTCCTACGCAAGCTCACGCTGGAGAACAACCCCTGGATCTGTGACTACAACATCCACTACCTGATCTACTGGCTCAAGCACCACCCCGGCGTCTTCTACACTGGCCTGATCTGCTCCGAGCCAAAGGAGTTCCGGGGGTGGCGCGTTGAGGATTACGTCAAGACCTACAATGGGGAATGTCCCAAGGATAAACAAACAGAAGGGACGGATACAGGACAGGGAGGACAAGGGGGAACAGACAATGAGGCACAGGAGGTGGTGGAGGAGACAGGTGAGGGGCAGGGTGAGCGTCTGCCTCGGCCACTGAAAGAGAAAAATCCCAAAAGGTTTGAGATCATCAGGCTGACTTAGAATGGAGGTGTATCAGTGGACTGGTGTGGTTTAGTATAGAGTGAGGAGCGTTGCCTTGCCATGAAGAAACCGTCTTTTTTAATGGAGGCCTGTGGACAGGCTAAAGAATGGATTAATAAAGGTAGACTTAGTGATTTGATGTTTAAATAAAAATGTGACGACTAAAAGTACAATTTTGGGATAAAATCCATTATGTGTGCTTAGGACGTCTTTTTAGTTATCAGCAGTCTCCATCTTGTGTGGAGAACAGAGAAACTGATTTTGGAAAATTAACATGTTCTTAAAAGATTATAGTTGCAATGTGATATTGCTAAGTTTACCTTTAAACCTTTAAACCTTTAAACAAAGATGCAATTGGAGCTTTTTTTCCCTTTGAATTTTTCCCACACAATAAACTGCAGGTGCTCTCTTTTTTCTGTTACAGTCATTTTGATAATGAGTTTTTGGTCTTTTTTTGTATTAATGTATGACATTGTCTACCTGTTTTCTGGAAATAAAATTGGGTTTATTTTTCTGAAAATTTTAGTGATGGAGGACACTATGTGAGATGGACATACAGAACTTGTTTACCTACAGTGCCACCAGTTAGCCACCAAATATGAAGGGAAGCAGGTGTATTATATCATACACTGACTCAGTATTTTAATGAGTTCTCAAATAGTCAAATACGTTTCCAGATACACTTTACTGGAATCTGCCAAGTGCATCATCACTGATAATTGTCGCTAAATGTGCCAAATTATAAAAACAAGGCCTGAAATAAGACCTTAACAGTGATGATGATGGAAACTTTGAGTCTGTCACTGCCATGGGTATTTTTTTTTTTTGTTTGTTTTAAATTTGGCATCCTAATAAAGAAACCTACTATTGAAACTGCCCACAGGTTACATTTCAGCAGATGAGAGGTATTTGCATGCACCCAAAAAATAGACTTCTGTCAATCCTGATTTTGTTTTGTTCTTTGGAAGCCAAAGGCGGGAAACACAGTCTTCACTTATTGTCCACTAGTGCCACCCAGTGTGCAGGAGACCACAACATAACAGCCGACTTCCCTCTTTTTGAAACTTGAACTCTTATTTTGCAGATTCTCATTCCTATAGATTCCTTTTTAGCTGTCAGTGAAGGGCTAAAACATAGTCGACATTATAATTTTGCAGAACTTTACTAAATAAGTAACAAAAGATGAATACAATTATTGTATAGTCATAGATTGATCATTTATTGCTTGTCAGATGGAGCAGAAGCTTCATTTTGACAAGACTACACCTGGATTGTTCCCCACAATTGTTCCACTCATAACTTAATGAATAAACATAAAGGCAGATTAACTGTATCATTGTAACAATCAGTGCAAGTCCAGCTAAAGTACATGACTTCCAGTTTAGTGTTTAAATAAGACCTGCCAACTTGGCTTTAGACACAAAGAAAGATTATATCCTGGATGGAAGCTTTGTCAGCTCAGTTACTTCAGTTTGACTGTTCTGTTGGCAGGAAGTTTAGCCTTAAAGGTGATTTTTCTTTTTTCCTGTTTACTG
The DNA here is from genome assembly GCF_021292245.1 of Micropterus dolomieu. Lineage (NCBI taxonomy): Eukaryota > Metazoa > Chordata > Actinopteri > Centrarchiformes > Centrarchidae > Micropterus > Micropterus dolomieu. Next base: position 11,609,933 of record NC_060165.1, on the reverse strand, counting down.
GGTTGCATGTAAACTTAGCTAATTGTTCCTTGCGGAGTCTGTGCGGTCACGGATGTTTTGAATCACCTTGGTATTTATTGTTGAAGGTAATGAGCAACCAACCTGCAGTTAAAGATTATGTGCAACAGCACAGTGCCCTCTAATGTTCACAATGAAGTGGTCCACTGAAGGCCCAACAATTTTCTAACTTTACACTGGTTTTCCTGCAATGTACACGACAGCCTTAAACAAAGCCTGTAAAGAGATTTAGTTTCTCACGGAGAGTCAAATTATGTCCTGCTTCATCATGTAAACTGATCAGAATTTGAGAGAATCAGTTCAGAACACATCCACAGCCTATTATAGACATTGATGACAATGTGAGACATCATTAGGAAAGAAGTATCAAAAGTCAAACAAAATTGTATAATTCACAGTCTTCTGGCTTGTAGCAGGTCATCCGGGACATTTTCCCCGAGAACACAGAGGTGATCACAATAAGTTCTGAAAATTCTGCTTTTTCTTATAAAACATTAGGATAGTAACAGTCCGACAACATTTTGTACAGATAATATAACATCAATCAGAGGAGAAAAAACATTCTAAGTGTAGTCGACATACATGAGATTGGCTTACTGTAACTTTACCCAAAACTGATCACCACTGTCCCTGCTGTCTCTTACTCCCCCATTACTAAACATTCCTGGTATGACTTTCTTGTCCTTGTAGCAGCAGCTGAACAACTCTCGGGTCAGGTAAGCCACAGAAAAGTACACTGAAATGATTTTTCAGTACTTTACAATAACTGCCTAAACTTCCTCAATGCAAAGATTTTTGGTTCATTAGGTCTTGCCTGCTACATTCCCCACATCCATGCATCTTTGTATCTTATCCTGTTCCTCTTCTCCAACATTCATGATGAAGAGTTCCCTTCACCGTCTTCCTCATCCACTGTCGACTCTTAATTTCCAACATTAGTCACGTTTTATCCTCCCTGTCCTGTCCACATTTGAATCAGCAACATGACTTCTTCTCTGGTGTTGTGTAGGCAGCTGGGAGGCCATTGACCGGCCGAGAGTTGGCACGGATGAGAACTCGAGGTGTGTTGTTGCTCACAAAGTCCTCCTGCTGGATATTATGGCCGTTGCGAGACAGCAGCTCCCTGGCCATCATCATGAAAGCTTCTTCCACGTTCTGACTCTCCTACACACAGAGCAGGAGACAGAGAACTTTAAAGCACTATTTTAACCACCTTCAAAATGTCTCCTCTGTGTTTCATATGTACAATCATTACCTTTGCAGATGTTTCTAGCGCAGCTAGTATGCCGCCCTCCTTTGCCAGGTTACAGGCTTCCTCAAACAGAACCTGACGTTCCTGCTCCAGGTCACTTTTGTTACCTAGATGGAGACAATCAGAGAGCAGAGATATGTAAACACAATTTTTTAACATTGCTTGAAATATGCAACGGGAGTTCTGTTCATATTATTATCAATACACCTAAGTTTTAAAGTGTAAAACTAATAGCTATTTGTTTTAAATTATTGTCAAAATTTTAAAGGAGAATTAATTTCAATTGAATTCCAAAACACAACCACAGCAAAACATGATGACACTGTTTTTCTGATCACATGCTCATGACATTTAACATATTCCATTTAACATTTGAAAATTCAGAAAGAAGTTTTTAATTTGATTTTGAGGACTCCCCCAGTCCTCAAAGTTCTAAAGATGAAATGTGAAGTACATTTTGTGATGTGTAATACATTTGACGTATGCTGAGTGGATGGTTGCTGCTAACAATTTAGAGGTCTAAAGTCAAGTTCAACATGGTGTATAGAGTAGTAGAGTTTGTATGAGCAAACACACATTTAGTTGTTAAATTGTATATTTTTATTTTTTGTATTTAGGTGAGTTAGGTATGATGCTCTTTCCACACAAATTAAACAGTACAATACCTGAGTGTTATTACTATACCAATAGAGGCAGTGGACAATGAGGTTTCCTCATGCAGGTTTAAATCCTGCTTGCAGTGCTCTGAATATGTCCTGTATATACTCAAGATATAGATTTCGCTAACATTAGGCTCTAAGGCTTTGCTGTAAAAAGATGCCACCTATGTTAATGAAAGCATTTTAATAGCCTCACCAAGGCACTAATGTTCAAATTATCACCTTCAACAACCTTCAGAGAATTCAATGTGTTCTGGGAAGGGATCATCAAGTAATCCCTGATAACTGACACAGGAACCTTGTGCTGTACATCCCTTTTCTCAGCTGGTGGAGATAATCACTCAGCATTTATTAAAACTAAATCACCCCATGCACAATATAAATAGACACATAAATAAATCTGAAAGTTTATCATGTTAACCAGTTCATAGCAATACCAGCAGTACCACAAACTTCAGCCTAAAAATGGTATGGTATTATTATGTTTTTTTCCCCACCCTCTTGCACAACTCTCTTAAAATGTGCACGCACACGTTACTTGAGCACTAACATGTTAACGGTCACACTCACCTATGAGAACCAGCACTACATTGGATGCTCCATATAGCTGCACCTCCTTGATCCAGTGAGTCACTGAGTCAAAAGTCGGGTGTCTTGTGATGTCATAGGCAATGATTGCTCCGTGGGCGCTGCGGTAGTAGCTTTGGGTGATGGTACGAAACCTCTCCTGACCTGCCGTGTCCCACACCTGCATCTGTTGCACGCACACACACACACCCAGACCCACACCCACACACACCCACACACACACACACACACACACACACAAGCACACGCGCACACACACACACACACACACACAAATGTTTACTTATTGGGTTTACATTTATTTCCTAACAACTACTTCTTTTACTTTATTTTAAAAAAACAGGCTGTGCCCTGTGTAAACTTGTGTAAACACAAACAAGTGAATACATATGCAATTAATTAAAACACACAAAACCAAGAAGTACAAATTCAAGAGAAACAATTACATACGACATATTGATGCTCCAGAAGATTTCTAAATTGGGTAAGTGACACCAGAGTGTTTAACTTGAGTTTGATCAGCAGTTTGTTCCATAAATATGCCTAAGCCTAACACTAACCTAATCTGAACCACAGGCCCAGACATCCACTTTTTCCAAGCCCCCTCATCAACTAGTCTTTAGTCTTAAATGTGTCCCCACAGGTAGCCAGACTCCCTCTGCAGAATACTCCCTGAGCATCTACCAGACCATGTTGTAACGTGGTAACTGCTGGCATAGAAACCAACCCAGGCTCACCAGCTCAACCTGTTTGTTTATGTTGATGGTTTGAACCATGTCTACTTCTGCTACCTGGATAGCGATGATTTAACTGATTTCTAGTTTATCAAAGTTGATGCACTGCTGTTACAAAATCAAGTATAATACATGTCAGAGTTTTATCTGTGGTTTGTTAGTAGTACTTAATAACTATAACAGCCATTAAAGCCAAAAAGAACTCACAAGAACTTCATTCAACTTTAGAAAACTCAAGGAAGGAATCACCCCTGTGCACACAGCACAGCAATAACTGCTGATCACCAAAGATATCAAGAAATACAAAAGTGAAATGTACTCAATATCTCAATTACTCACAGCCTCAGGCTTGAATAGTAAGTTGGCTATTGTAAGTTGCTTTGGATAAATGCGTCAGCAAAATGAATAAATGTAAATGTACTTTCTAACCTCATGGTTAAATCTTGTGATTTACTGATTCAAAAAAGCAGACGGATTAAATGGGAAAATGAAAAGCCTCTAGATGGTCATATGCTGAAATTTTGTCTGTGAAAACTGTCAGTCATACTAGAAGCGTGGAAACCTCATCATCAGAACTTAAATCTGGGTCTTCATTACATAATAGTTCCCTTAAACATGTAATACTTTTATTATACCATCATTTATGATGTAGGTAGATTTAATCATTCCTGCTGAATTAAAGTTCAGTATATGACACGTTTGTTGTGATTAGACAGGATGCAAATATTTTTTTATCCTGCAGTCATCTAACTGGCTTGTCCACAAAACAGTACAGTTGGTGATGGTGTGTATATGTGTATGTTGAGTAACAGATGGTACCTCCCTCTTGGCTATGACAAATCTACAGACAAATCTAGTGAGATAGATACTGCTGTGCCTGCCTAGTGAGATAGATACCCTATACCTGACAGTATTGAGTGGCAGGTACTGCTGTGCCTGTGTCTACCCATTGATCAACACAGATTATCAGTTTGCACATGAATTATCAGTTCATTAGTGAACCCAGAGATTTTTTTTTTTTATCAGACCAGAAGTACAAATATTACATAGTGACTTTTGATACATGCGGAACCAGGAACTACCCACCTACATCTTCTAGTTCCTTTTCTAGCTCAATGACTGCCCAGAGAAGTCATTCCAGGTTTATTTTTGTATGCACAAAAGATCGAGGAGAGAAACCTGAAGGACTGGTCCTTCATGTGAGCAGCTGGTCTGACTTGTTTTTCACTGACACTATAACTACAGGACAACTCTCACTGTAGTGTAATTTACCGCCCACCCCCCAAAGTACATCACATCTGAGTGGCCCTTTCATGGCTCTGACAGGAGTAGCATTTTCCAGTTTATGCCATACTTTTCATTAAATATTTTTAAAGAACAGGCCTGTAACCATGCTATGCAGCCTGTCATTGTCAGAGCCAGCTGACTCTACAACAACTATGAGAAGGATAAGGACATTTAGCAGTCATCACTTGAGTATAATCAGAGTTCATCATAGTAAATGTTGGACTTTTTAAGACCTGTTTAATACCACTTGCAATGCAATTTAATACCTTTTTCACAGGGCCAACGTATGAATCTATAAACAACACCTAATGATACAATTAATTAAAGTTACTAAGTCAACTCTTTTTAAAGCTACCCTGTTAATGGCTTCAGTGACTACAACATGTACCATATTTGAAAATTATATTATAAATCTACTACACCACTATGTTGGGTTGCACATGTTCTGTACTTGATATTTTTAACACCGCCTCAACACACATATGTCCTAAACACTCCACATGCATGTTTGTTCCCCATCATCCCTGTTTTTATGTCCACGGCACACACACACACACTAAAACACACCACATACAGCACTAACCTTAACTTTCTTCCCCTCTATATCCACGGTCCGTACACTGAAATCCACTCCGATGGTGTTCTGCTGTTTCTCTGAGAAAATCCCTGACTTGAAATTGTGAACCACACAGGTCTTCCCTACGTTAGAGTCTCCAATCAGGATGATCTTAAACAGAAAATCGAAAGAGTCATCATGTTCAGGCCCTGGGGTCTGCATGGTGGAGACACAGTGGAGTGTGTGCCTTTTATCTGTGGATGTTTAACTTGTGAGAGTGGAAGAAGCGATCTCCCTTACTACTACAGATCACCTTGGAATGTTTGGACTCCAAGAGATGGTGGGTTATTTTTATGCTTGAATGAAGGCTGAGTCATAGGAAACAAAACAGATCTCAAAATGCTATTAGGTTGAGATGTTCCATCCAAAAAAAGAAAAAACACAAACAATTTTTTTTTTTAACTCCACAGTTCTTCCTTCCAGTGAAAGCCACAGTCGGTCACCAGGTTAGATTTCCAGCAGCAAGGTAAATTTGGTTAAATTGGTCCACATGTAGCCTGTAAAACCAGTTTAGGGTTGTGAAAACTGTGTTTGTCAAGATGATTTGAAGGGTTGTTCAAAGATTGGAAAGTGCCTGGCAGTTTTACCCCAATCTCCCCCAATATTCTCTCTGTCTTGTGTCTCCAGCCAGTTCAGCCTCCCCCGCCCCCCTCTTGCACTTTTTCAGGACAAAACTCCCTCAGTCTCTGCTGCTCCTTTCAGCTCCTTCTCAGGTGTTGACCCACTTCATGGCCCACAGCAACACAAAGCATGAATACAAGTCCCATAGATTTTTGTCCCGCTGCACAGGTTCTGGTTAGCTGTTTTTAAAAGACAACTTCCTTTAAGTAAAACAGAAATGAAAAAGATGCTTCTCTGTAATCCAGGTTCCTGTCCAATCCACCTGCTGTTCTTTCACACACGTGCCAGTATTTCTTCCTCCGCTGGCTTGTCTCCCTCTCTATATCTCTGTCTTTTTGTCATCAGTCATTCCTGTTCTTACTGACTTATAGTCTCCTGCCTCTCTCACTCACTTTCTCACTTCATAGCACCTGTGGAAACAATAGAAACCCGCCCTACCTGTTCTAGAGAAGTAGCCCAGCCCCATTACTGCTGTGGGATGCTGGGAAATAGAGTCGTTTTGCCAGGAGCTCCCACGCAGTATCTGCTGAAACACACAGAACATTGTTTCAAATTCAGATCAACATCCCAGAATTTACAAAGATGCTGAATTTGACAGGCAGAATATCAGAAGAACTATACTGCTATAGCTATAACCTAGGAATTTAGATTTGAACGTTTTAGTCAAGAGAGCGATAAACAAGCAGATACAGATATCTAGAAGAGCTTGGCAGTGGTGGAATGTAGTACATTTACTCAAGCATCTGACCATGAATTATTAAAATTTTGAATTAAATAATTAAATATTTTTTCATGTAGAGAACCATTTTGGGAACATTTTGTCATAATAAATAAGAATATATTTTGTCATTTTTTAAATACTTTTAATTGAATCGTTGTTTTCCATGCTGTATGACCATATCACATTCTGTATCTGCATGTTCCACCACCTTATAAAGGCTACATTATACCTTTATAAAATTATTATAAATGTGTGTGTATCAGTTGCACTACTGAGTGTACACATTTGGGATGTTTTGAAGCTTTGAGATCTTAGCAAGAATTTAAATTGAAGATTTGGACAACACTTAGGAGAAGAATCACATTGCTTTGCACAAGCTATGCTGTGGACTTATAATAATAATAACTTACAGTTAGTGGATCATGATTTATGTTATAAGCAAAATATTTGGTTTGCATATGAAAACAGCATAACAGAGACAGTGTAAAAGGCCATTGTGGATGTTCAAGTGAATAAGCAGCAGCTTCCCAGTTGACTAACAGCTGCATAAAATGGGGAACACTACACAAACAATAGATCATATTAAGGGCTATGAGGACACTGAGGTCATAGATAGATAGATAGATAGATAGATAGTGTTGGCATTTAGGAAACATGAGCTTTTCATCCAACTGCAACAAAATCTATAGCACTTAAAAGAAAAAAACATGTAACAATGTAAAATATCTAGTACAGATCCCTCTAAAGGCCTGGTTACATCAATCCTCTTTACAAAAAGAAGCAATTTGGGTCAAAACATGGCACACAGTGTATGCAAAATGCCTCAGAGGATCAGACCCAGATTATGTCCTTTATAATTCAAGTGTCATTCAGTCTCTCATGTCCTCTGTATTTGTTTTATGTAAATGTGTGTGAAGGGAGTTTACATTCAACAGTTGAGTCGCCTATTTTTCGAGTCAACGTGTTTAAATTTGACTTATTTGACTACTGTGAAAGAATATTTAGGCTAGGCCTTTGTGTTTGGGTAACAAAATTAGTAAAAAAGTTTAATCCATCAGTTATCAAAATCAAATGTGAAAAATTTAAAAAAGTGAACTTAAACTGTCTCTTTTGAGTCAAGATCTTTCTGAGAGTTCATAATGCACACAAGCATTGCATCGATTTCTCTTGAAAGAATTCCTTTAATCATGGCTTAACATCATTCCTGTGCGCTAATCCTCCCGATTCTAATATTTCCGACTGCGCGTGAAAGCGGCACAGAGCATCCTCATCCAGTACATCACGGTGACGTCCTGTGCGGATAGATAGATGCCCTTACTGTACAAATCATAGCCATAATATTTTCTTTATGTAAAAGGTTTTAAGCTCGAAAGAGAAGCAGCAGCATGCAGAGGAGCGCAGTGTTCGTGGTGGCGGATAAAACGAGCCTGAAAAGGCCGTTTATTTTTGCAAATGCTGTGCATATGGTAAGTGCATTTCCCTACTTTTGAATGCAATTTCGGCCCATTCGATTACCTTTTGTAGGCTATTATGTGATTAAATGTATGGTTTACTGCTGTTAGTTTGACCCAAATCATCAGTCAAGTCTGTAATTAACCCGGACGAGCCTTGTGCTACATGTCTGTCTCACATACAAACATGCTGCAGCATCCATCACAATGATGTACAATGTGGCAATGTCAGCAGTGCATTTTATTCCAAAAATCTTTGAAGGTTCCCTACACAAAAAAAGTGATGATAAAGACAATCTACTGGTAGCTATATCAAAAAGACGCCATAGTGGTGGTTATATTTTACATTCATAAAGGATCCTTTTCCATCCCTCCTCTCCCCCCAAAGACCATCTGTGTTGTTCTTAAAATGCTAATGTTGACAATGTGTGAATCCTATGCAGTATAAGTCTCATTGTGGAATTACTGACCTATAATATCAGGTATTATTTCATTTGAAGGCTAACCGTGGATAGCATGCTACTGCCTTACATTAGCCCATAAATGAACTATAGCTTCCCTATAAGAGGTGATATCTGTGAGTTTACCAAAAGGCAGCACAAATATACAACATTTATATAATATATTTACAGGATTGGATACTAATTTCATACACTGACATTGTAAACCTAAAATATCAATTTAATTTCACTTTTCATGTCTTCTTAACTTACAGTGGTTTGCAAATGTTAACACATTTTTATGTTCCTTTCTCCATAGGCGTTGTGCTTCTTCATGTTGACGATGACAGTAGCTTGGCATAGAGAACTCGTACAAAATGGCAAAGTAAGTTTGACTTTAGATGTTCTTCGGACCAGACGACAATAATTTCCTAAGCTAATCATATTATTTATTGGCAGCAGAAATGGCTGCTGTCTTGTCAGGCTTTTAAAGGAGCAAAATAGTTGCTGGGGAATTATTAATGCATGGGTCTCAGTCAATATTTCCTGAACATACTTTATTGTCTTTTCTCTGGAAGACCTGAGATCAAGCCCTCGTGTTCGCAAGCATCTGCCAGTTGAAGTGTCCTTCGGCAGGACAGTGAATTATATTCAGGCGCTAAGGGTACAGTTCTGTGGCTGACCCTGACCTCTGACCTCTTTTGTTGCCATGCTATCTTGGAAATACATCTGTGACAACAATATCATATTATTATTAGATGTAAGTGAATATCTCAGATGAATCATACTTCTTTAACTTAATCTTTGATCCTAGATTATTTTGTTACATAAAACAATTATTGTTGCTCAGGGCATTTGCCAGTCACTGCATCCCTTTAACGCCGATGTTATTTTTCTCCTCAGCTGGTTTCCAGTGTTTCTGTAGTGATAATGTATGTCATGGAGATTGGCTGCCTGCTGCTCTCAGTGCTCGGTGTATTTGGAGCCTGTAAAGGAAAGAGATGGTGTTTGATTCTGGTAAAAATCTGCTCTGTGTGTTTTATGTTACTACTGTGTATGCATTCTTGTATCTATGTAGGAATCTGATGCAAGAAGAAAAAAGACAATTCTCATAAGATTTTCTTGTGTAGGACAATGTATTTTCAAAAATGTTTCTCTTTCACTTACTGTTGTTGTTTTGTTTGTGCAGTATGCAGCTGGGATGGCGGCAGCCAGTCAAACAATAATTATTAGAACAGCTCTAAGTTACCAAGATGTTTATGAGGTATAGTACATGAATGCCCTGTTTTTACAATATGAAATGTCATCTGTAGTACAACATAACCTACAGCTATTTAAATGAAGCTTTAACTACAGTGTGTCTTGATATGCAAAGAAATAAGGCTCAGTGTGATTTCTGCCTCCTCAGAAACGTGTGGTCCGAGAGGAGTCCAAGTTGCTGTCCATGATGCCACTTACTGCAGCCAGCAAAACGAACAGGACCCTGCTGTATAGAATTCAAGAAGAAGTAAGCAGCTTTTTTTTATTTTTTAAACTTGATGTTCATTGGGCTGATACCTAATGATATACATATGCAGTGGGGCACAGTAAAAGGGGTAAAATTACTTTCTAGGGTATTTTCTTTTGGTGTATGTATGCCCATTTGTCCATCTATAAATAGCTTATATCTCAGATAATATGTCAGCACTGTTTCGACATACCCTGAAGAAAGATATTTCCCATACTTATCTGGCATTTAGATTGTAGATTATAGATAGATAGATCACTCAATGTAGCCATAATTCCTAAACCATAAACATCTGGTTATTATATTAACCTGGTTCTCTTGGTGAAGAGACAGTTTCTCCAACCCTGTAAGCCTCTGTCTACTCTAATAAACATATTGACAGTGTATTATGAAAAAAGTAAATGTTAATGGTTTTTTTGGTCCATTAACATTTAACAAGAACTCGTATTGTTCTTTGCCTTACTTCAGTTTGGGCGTGTTCCATGTTTTACAGTTCTCATAATGCTTTGGTTCAAGTAAATAGGAAGTGTAATGTTGCCATGGAGTCAGTCAGCTAGTTACCTTAGCTGTGGCCTACAACTTGAGTCCAGTTTTTCCCACCCCATTTGTTTACATTTTCGCAAATTGGCACCTTTAAAGGATTGATGTGTATTCACGATGGACGTTGGTTACAATGACATCCCCAGTCTAAAAAAGTATAAATCACACTGAATCTAAACATATATGTATCTTGTTTGTGTGATCACATTTGAATGAATTATGACTCAGAGAACACACCCCTGAGTAGGCGCACCTCACAGTTTGAAAACCTCTGGTCTAACACAACCCACACCCTAAATGGTTTCATAACCAAGACAGTCCCTGCTGCCTTGCCATACCTGCCAGTGTCCCCTTCCTTATTTAAAACAAGCATAGTTTGAATAGCTTAGCTTGCTAATACAACCAGCAGAAAACTTGTTACTTGGCTCTTCTGTGTTCACCACAGACTACCACTAGCTTAGGGGTTACCTAAGGCAGAAAGAGACCAGCTCTCAAACTTGCTGTTAGATGGAAAGCTGCCAGATTACTGAAAAGATAGAAAACCAAGAAGGATGTCCAAAGCAGACAGCTCCCCAGTCTAACCTTTTGCAAATGTGGTGCACTTTACTGTAAACTGTAATGCCCCAACACATACACACAAATCACACACAGCACTCAGGTGGCTATTAAACATGAATGAAGTCACACAAGGGCATAGCTGGGCAAGCAGGTGTGTCTTAGAGAACTACTTATTCTGTCATGGAGGAATCATTCCCATCTTCATAATGTTCATACATGTTTATGTGCTAGATGTGTATTATATTGTGTAATGCATTTTGTTCTGGTTTATTTGTTTTGGATTTACTTTTTACTTGGCCTGCATGTGTGTGTGTGTGTGTTCGTCACCTCCAGTTTGAGTGCTGTGGTCTTATTGAAGGCTACAAAGACTGGGGCTCTTCCATCCCTGCCTCCTGTAACTGTCAATATCCAGGAAAATGTGTGAGTACCTCCCTTTATATAAGCAGAATATAAGCAGTAAAGTTGACTCATTAGGATTTCTGGTCCTGTAGCCCAGGTGCAATGGATAAGACACATGCCTGTGGTGTGAGCGACCCAGGTTCAATTCCCCACTGTGACCCATCCACCATTGTGCCCCTGAGCAAGACACTTAACCCCTTGTTGCTCCAGAGGCATGCAACCTCTGACACATATAGCAATTGTAGGTTGCTTGGATAAAAGCTTCAGCTAAAAGAATTAATGTCGTTAGACACTTTTTAAAAAATCACCTGGTTTATTTTCATAGTTTTGGTTAATCATTGCTTTCAGGTAATTAACACATTAGTCACTAATTGTATTGCTCAGTATGTCAAAAATATCAGGATGACCCTTTTGCATCCAGTCACATTTTGTAATATGCAAGCCAGTACTGTTATCTGGCTATTCTGACACACATGAGTATGAGCCAGAGGGTCAAAGTTCAAGGCGCAATGTTATGAAGAAGTAGTATGTCCCAATTGTATTCATACTCCATTAGTACGTACATTGGGCAGCTGCAGGTCATACTAAAAGTAAAACAAAAAAGTATGTGATTTGGAATGGAGACTTAAGGACCAGATGTTTTCTTAAAGATGTTTCATTCATCTTTCACACCTATTGAGGTAACCACATTTTTGTCATATTATGTAATGGGATTTTGTACTTTTCACCAGATTCGACTACGGGGCAGTGCCACACTTGGGGCTCCAAAAAACCAGTATGTTTATCAAGAGGTAAAAGATCTTGTTTAGAACATTGTTTAGAAAAATCAACAGGCTTACTGGTCCAATGAACTCCTTTCTAACTCAAAATAAACTTTTTTTCACAGCCTTGCCTACCAATTTATGTTTCTGAACTTAAGCTTGCATTCTCATTGGCGATGGGTATACAGTTTGGAAGTGGAGTGTTTTGGGTATGTTTTTATACATTATATAAAAACATTATATACAAATATTATATCCATTTACATGTTTGGTAGGACTTTACACAGCTATTTATTTGGATACCAATTCCAACGCAAATTGCTTAATTTATTATGTTAAAATTCAGGCTAGTTTTGAAAAATATAGACGAAATTAACATGTCTGTGAAAAGGGCAACAATTGCTGACAATTACAGTCACTGTGTATGTTGAATTATTGATCTATTCTTCACTAGACAATTTCATTTGTCTTTCACTAAACTAATACACACAAATAAATACTTCCTGTCAAGTAGACATATTTCACAAGGGTACTGGTGGTCAGATTCTAGGTCAGCAAAAAAATGCAGATCCCCGTTGTAACCATTACTGAACACCATAGCATACTTGTAACTCTTGTGCTTCCCTTCCCAGGTGGTTTTACTCGTCATGAGCATCAAGCTGATGGGCCAGATACAAAGGAAACAGGAGTTCATGGCTCTTCTCCAGTCAAACAGATATGTTCCTGGTGCCTTCTAGTCACCTAGTATGTTTTGATACACACCTCAAGTTATCATCAAGAGTACCTTGTTTGAATTTGCACATGTAAACACAGTATGCTGTATACCATAACCTGACTATTCTGTCCTATAGCAACATATGATGACATTATCATTTTCTTTTAATATGTGGTAATGCATGTAACTGATATTGAAAAGTAATCAACATGCATAGATCAATTTCAAATTACTCTTTGTTTGCCTTACTGCTGTAAAAAATAATGCAATTTAATGAAGCTAACCAATCTTTAATAATAATCACATTTTCACATGCTTTTGCCATATCTCTAAAGGTATGTTATCTTACCGAGCATTAACCAGCCACCTGTTTTCTTTGAATAGCTGGTGCCTATCCAGGCATTTTATCTGGATAATATTTGTTCTCTCCATTTCTTCATCACATCAGTGATTCTTTAGATAGACAGATATTAATCCAGTTTCATATATTATAATTAGTTATTATATATATATATATATATATTTTGTTAATTTGCTGTTGGTATGGCAACATTCTGCTGGCAAGATTAAAGATTTTAATGTTTTGAGATGAGTGTAGTATTCATCTTCCGCCAAAACTGCACAATCAAATGGCATGTAACTAGTGGATGCTAATGGGTTTAATTTAACACTTGTCAACTGGACCAACATCTTTTAAACATACATATTTAAATATTCGTACTTGTCTTAAGCACATTGAATTTTCAGCATTAGAGCAAACAATAATCTTTGAACAAATAATAATATTAATAACCCTATAGCACCTTTCTTAAACAGTGTTTACAAAGTGCTTTGATTGAAATGTAATCATTTATTTATTCATCAGGTTAGACAAAGGAATGAGCCACAGCTCTCATTGGGACAACAGAATGTCTTGATGCCTTGTTAAGCACATTGTAGAGTTGAAATCTTATCATGGGATTCAGTTTTTCTTAAAATACATTTAGTGAGTAAATGACACATGATCATGTCCACTAGGAGGAGAGGGGACTCTGTTTGGATACTCATTCAGTAGACATGCAGTAAATCCTGTTATTTCTCCTCCAAAATTTGATTTCAAAGTTTGGAGAAATTTTAGCAAGGCCAATGCAGACAGGTTGTGAGAGGCTCTTGTAGGAAAATGCGTCATCAATAATCTTGAGACTGTAACATCCCAACTGATGCCACTCTCACCAAAGAAGCCTTTATGCCACATCACTTCTAAAATGACTTGCTGCATGAGCTGCCTGTGGTTGAAACGTCTCCTTGGCAAGAATATTGTCAAATGTATTTCTTCTGAAACAGCAGATCCGATGTCTACCTGTGCACTTTAACCATTAATGCCTAATATACAATATGTTCTTGGAAAGTATGTTTTTTTCTGTCATACACTGTTTTTTTAGTTATGGAATGCACTTATGTAATATTTTGTAAATAGCAGGAATAAAAAATGTGACTCTTGTTCCTTTAATGTCTTAGTTTTTATTTTCAAATAGTTTTCTTTTTACATCTTACATTTACTTATGTACAACTGTGTGGTACTTGTACCATTTTATGCTAATTTAAACCAGTTATAGTTACGTGTTACTGCAGATTAAGATTTGATTTACAAAACACATATGATCAGCCTCTAAAATAAAATGCATTATTACAGATTTAATTACCCAATAGTATACCAAATACTTTATACCAGCTTTAATATCCAAGTGCTGCTTACACATTAATGCCTCAGTAATAATAATCCAATGATATAATATTTAATAATAATTGCTAAGGCACTTGCTTGTCCCTAAACTGTATACCCTGTACCACTCCTCAGAAGGCTGTGGCACAGCAATGCTAAAGAAGAAGTTTATCACATCCCTGTTATCTGTACTCCTGCCTCATGCCATAAACAGAAGTACCTGATCCTGCAATATTTAAATACCAATGTGTACCTAATTGGATGCTATTAGTGATGAAAATACTAATGCCAAAATATAAATATGCATAGATTATAAAACAGCATAAGTACTACAATAGCTTCTTTGGAAAGTCGGAAAATTGTAAGAAAAAACAAACAATCTTTATAAAAAGTTTGGCAGAATATGATTCAGAAAATTTCATAAAAGCTACAAAACCACAAAATACTGACATTCCTTTTGTAGTGTGATAAAGATAGTGATGATGAAAATGTTCAAATCTTTCCCAAGAATTGATAAACATCTCCCAGGTTGCTAATTGAAAGTTGAATGACATATTTGTCAATTTACATCAGGCCTCCAAAAACCCAGCAGCATGAACAACAAAGGTTGAGAGGCCAATTCTGGCAACCTAAGCCACTTTAGTAAATTACCACTTGCTTTCCCTGACTGTGCATAGCACCTGACAGCACCCTTTTTCAGGAACATCTCATAATCTCTGATTTCCATCAAGTTGAACTCAGGACTCATAAGACAACAACGGACAAAGAAACTGGTACCCTGCACTGCAGAATTAAAATGTACATTAATTGATTGTCTCATTAACAATAAGAAAAGAATGTGAAGTTTAGAGTTAAGATTGTTGATTTGGATGCATGGGCAATAAACCCTAAAATAACAGGAATTGTTTCTTTATATGAAGGAATATTTGTTTGGTAATTTGGGACATATTTTAAACTGATTTCTTGACCTTAACTGTTTTCTTAACCTTAAATATATGTCTTATGGTTACTTGATATTATGTATTGGCCTATTAGGATAAGTCATAATAGCTTAATTCTGTCCTCACTCCACTTGTTATAGTCTAGATGACAGTTTTTGACAGTAGTAAATAATGCAATTAAATAATGAAGTAAAACATGTCTGACCAGAAAACTGATCATAGCATTTAATTGTGCTGTGCATCTACGTATACATATGCATATATATAGACATATGGTAAATATGTATGTGTAACATGTTGCAAATTAAAAGATCTTACCATCCTTCACTGCTTTATTTTGTATACACTGGTCCTCCTGTTATCAATTGTCTGTCGATGTATAAACGACTTCATTGATGCATTTATCAATTGTTCATCACCGTCTTCATAACATTTATACATGGTTAAATGTAAATGGCGCACTTTTTTAATCTTCCAACCACTCAAAGCACTTTACACAAGATGTCACATTCACCCATTCACACATTAGTACACTGATGGCAGTGGCTGCTATGCAAGGTGCCATTGCACCCCGATGGCATAGCAATTTGGTATTCAGTATATTGCTCAAGGACACTTCGACATGCAGAGTGAAGGAGCCGATGATTGAACGACTGACCTTCTGATTAGTGGATGACTCGCTCTACCTCCTGAGCCACATGGTTGTATTTATTTGTTTGTTAGTTTGTATGTGTGTAGTTAGTTGTATAAAGAACTTGATTATGCAGGTAGTGTGTATGGAATATACAGTAATCCGTACACAAGTCAAGGACTCGTTTGATAAAAGAGAAAATCAGTTGGCTATAAATTTTCCCTTTTCAAAGGGTGGGGCCCCAAGATGAATTTAATCTGAGTTAAATTCTGTTATTTAATATGAACAATGATTTTTCCTGATAGCCGGAAGGGAATGAAAATCTGCTCCTTCCTCTTAAGAATTAAAGTAACTTGCTATAACCACTTCAGTACCTTTGACCATATATCGCTGTTATTAAAGCTTAAATACATCCACAAGGTAAATATTTCAGCAGTCATATCTCCATCATTATTTGGACTATTTGTTGTCCATTGAAGACGGTGGAAGGAAAAGTGATGAACTGCTGTATACCCCACCTCTCTAGTGTAGCAGAAGGGTTTTGGAGAAGCAAATCTGATGCAATTAATTATATTCTTTTCATTATTCTGTAACTGGGCTCAGACTTGACCTGCAACTTGTGTATCTTAGTCTTCATCATATTCTTTGATTGTCACAAAGATCAGGGAATACTTCACCTTATATTCATAGCCAACAATTTTCCCATAGTATGACAAAAAACATGTATCTTCAGGGATGACATAAATATATAGGTAGGTATGTTTCAAGTTGTGAATGGCCATAAAAATAAAACAACTCCAAAAATAAATTTAGCAAAGTTGAGAAATATTTCTCTCAGCTTTGCTTGATATGCTGACATGATGACCTTAACCATTGTTAAGAGCAGCCAAAAATAAAAACAAAGAAATCAGATGGTCTCTTCAGGCTCTACGAGAACAGCGTAGTTGCCTGCTTTTGCCTCTGGAGTGTAGACCACTGTAGGAGTATCTTCCTTCCGACGTAGCTGACACAAGATGGCAATACACAATGCTATCGACAATACCTAAAGAAACAGTGAAACAGAGACAGTTGTTCACTTCCTATTCATCTTTTTATTTTCATCCTGTGCCATTGCATTGTTTTGAATAGTGCTGCAATTTTATGAAGAAACAGATGGGGGCAGAAAAGACAGAGCAGATGCAGTGACAGAACACAGAAAGTAGCTGTTCTACTGCTGCCTTGATCGGTTAGTTTGTTTGTGTTATTGTGTTACTTTGGTGTTTTAAACAGTTAGTTTGGATCCGAACTAACGTGTTAAAACAACAAAGTCACAGAGTCGAGGCCGCGGTAGACCTGCAACTCCTTTCGTTCTGCAAGGTAAAATTACTTTTTTTATTTTTTACTTTATTATTGTTTTTGTTAAAACAGTCTGTTGGCTTTGAAGAGAGCATCCCCGTCAGACAGGGTGGTTTGATGGCAAGGTAAAGTGGTGAAAATATTATACACTTAAACTGACCGGGTACCGGATATTTTTAAGTAGCTACAATAACCTTTGCTCCTGCACCATTGCCTAGCTTTTGTGCTGGGACTCCTGTCTGCTTCTCCAAACTGTGTAATAAACTGACTAGGGAAAAGTATGTCACTACATAAAATCTGAATTTGCCCTTTAAGTTTTGTAGGATTGAATGAGCTGTACCAATTCAAATTGTTATATCATTTTGAGATATTAGTGGGGAGAGTGTTTTTTGTTAAGTTAAAGGAGGGTCCAATGAACATTTTCATTAATGCTTGCTTCTTTAAAGAGTGAACCATAATGTTTAACCATCCCCAGTCCCTTAAAAAAAATGTAAATTAACTGTGAATAAATATTTGGATGCTCCAGAACAGGTACTAAATAGTACTTGAAGTGAGATTATTTCGATTTGCTGTTTCTGAGGTCAAGAATGAACTTTGAACATCCACTTTTTTCTTTTATTGCTCAGAAAAAATGGAAATTCAAACAACTACTGTGTCCTCACTACTGACAAAACTCAAGTCAAGTGGGTCAGTTAAAGGTGAAATGGGGGTTTTGTAATAAGAATGAATTTCACGATGACCATTAGTGTTTATTGTGAATCTCGGCTCATTCATGTGGAGAGAGTTGGAAAAGTACAGGATAAACACAGAACAAGTGATAGTGAAGTTAGAGTAGATAAACAGGGAGGCAAGTAGGTGGGTACAATCATGATAGACACATACATACCATGAGTAATATGACTCCCAGCATCACGCCCACACTTATATTGAAGAAAGTCATCATTTGCGCAGTTAATAATGGAATGCATGGCTGAAACAGGAGAGTGGATGAATCAAGTTAATGTTTCATACATCAATTTAAAATATTATAATTTGTAATAAAAATAAAAAAATTCAGCAAACATAAAACCAGTGATGAGTATGCTGTACTTGTATACTCAGTACACTGTGCTTCATTTTAAGCGGATGTCAAAAAGGCTAGAAACCACTGTTTTAGACTACAGAAAGACTGCTTTGAAGAAACGCTACAATTCAATTATTACCCTCCTTCTCTGTCAGGAGGCTTTGAAAATACAGCCCCGTGCAGCAACAAAGAACAGCACTTCACTGGACCTGGTAGCATGATTTCTAATGTGACTCTGTTTATGCAAGACAGACAAGTAAATGTTGCATGTTCCTCCGATTATACAATATTTCATTTGCTAGTTGGTTTCCTGTTTGATTAAAATAGAGAACTGCTATGGAAAATCACCTTTTTCTTGCATGAGGACATGTTCCTCTTGTTTTACTTTTGGGTATTTATTCAAATACTATTAAGAATCATTTTGTTTGTTTAGGTTTTTTAATGTTGTCTTATAAAATTCAACAATTCAACAACACCGTTGTGTAGTATAGTATATTAAGTAAAAATGGAGACTGGAGCTTTTTCTTGCATTATGGTTGAAGTTGCAGTTTACACATCAACCTGTAATTAAAATGTTTTTATTACCTCTTTATAAATCATGATGGGCTGGTCATCAACCACATGCTCAAACAGACTGCTGTTTCTTGGAGCTGCCACCTGGAATAGAACAAGAAAACAACTTTATTAACCCCTCATGAGGACATGCAATCCACAGACATGAATTATTAGCTGAATTACTGATGAACGGTAACAGGTGCTATTGCACCAGTACAGGAAAACAACAATATCTCAGTGTGGACCAAAATGGCTGACCAACTGACCCAACATTGCAATCCAAAAATGTCAAACTGATGGAGATGGGGTGGGGTTTGGATTTATATCAAAGCGGGAAAAACGTTGCAATGTCTCGTGATGTTAAACTTTAATTCAACCAAAAGGATATATGGTATTCTTTGAGTTTTACCAGTGACTACTAAATATATCAATGGTTCTTGGTTAGTTTGGGACAGAAATTGAGTAGCTTTCACACTCACACATGGATTAGTGGACTCTTCGGTGCACATGCAGGATTTTGAGATATGGTAGTCCCAGTCCTGGTAGCCCTGATCCAGTCCACAACACTGCATCTAAGAAAGAAGACGCAAGGAAGAGGAGAAAATTACAATACACAGAGTGACTTTGTATTTCATCAACTGATTTCCCAAGCTGGGTCTGAATTGTGTTACTGATAAATGTGTTTGTTTTAGAAAAAGACTTGTCCACTCCTTTCTCATCAGCAGATAAGATTAATGCAATGCACTAGAATTTCACTCTTTTCGCAAGATATATGCAATGATGCTGAACAGCTAGTTTAAGTTGCTAATTTTATCAGGAGAGCAAGGGCTTCTCTTCTTCTGATGTTTTCTGTACATCTCATGCTTTCTGTATCACAGAAACAAGGCCAGAGGAGGACTGTACGGGCTCCTGCGGTCCTGCTTAGGGCAAATTCTACTTCTTATAGGCTTTGCCCTCTAAGAGCTGTTGCTTTTGGGTTTGTCTCGGTGCCTATGCACACTCATGAAGATTTTCTTTCGCGCCCTTGTGCCCTGCACTGGCCTCTCTCAGGCCCACACTAATGGTATATAATAACCAGAATTAAAACAAAAACTGTCCCCAACATGTCGGACTTGCACTTACTCTTGTGCCCCTACTGTACATGCCTTTCCGTGTCAGAGAAGCAGCGGTGACGCCTTTGCAGCACAGGAAAACGGTAATGACGGCTGCAGCTGGGATAAACCTGTTTGCTTCACTGCTGAGGATCCCCTGGATTTTTGGGACCCTCCTAGCGTAGAGGATGAATGCTGTACAGGGCATGAATCCTCTTACTCCGCTCCCTTCATTTCAGGCTTCCCTCCTGGTTCTCCACTCTTCCCAGTGGAAGATTTGCGAGTCATGATCACTCTCTCTCCCTCCCTGCAATCGGACCTGATGTATAGGAAAAACCCCTTGAGGGGGTTCCACTGGGAGGAGCTACCTCACACATATCGGTGTACACAGACAACTTTCTCTGGATGGGGAGAAATGTGTCAGTCCCAAGTTGTGGGAGAAAAGTGGACCAAGCCTCCAGTTCTCCACATAAACTGACTGGAGCTGCAAAACAAGTGGAAGCTGAATCCCACACTTATGGGAACAGGTTCAGGAATACAGTGAAGGTGGATCTGTTTGCATCACAAGAAAATGCAAGATGTGAACTGTGTTTCTACATTAGCGCACAGGACTATGGTAGTGTGCGGCAGCCTGACATGCTGCTGCACTCTGCTTACTCAATCATAGTATCGGCAACAGATTGCTGGAAGGGATGCACAGCACAAAGGATGCCGCTAGTTTCATTATTGCTACATTTGCCGGTGTTTATGTTAACGGGCCACTTGCTCTGGATGAATTATTTTAGTGATGGGGAGTAGCTCATTATTATAATTTCCCATGATAGTCTAAAGCTTGATTTATAATCCTGCGTAGCCAGGCATTTATACTTATGTGTCGGTGTATGCGTCAGTCAGCAATTACACCCCCAAACGATAGTCGGCGGTAGTGCTACAGCATCCACTGTGTTGACTTTTGCCGGCCTAGCAGGCTAATTTCCGGTTTAGCCCTTAGCTAATGTGAATGGGGATAAAACTGTATTTGTGTCGCTGGTATAGCCTTTTCAAATGTTATCGACCAAATGGATTACATTCTGATTCATTTTGCATGGGTAGTGATGGTCAAATTTATTGATCCACCGTGTTACAGCCACCATTTTGGCCACTAGTAAAAGTTACTTCAATGCATGGGGCACTTCCTGTCGGCTCGGAGGCATTGCAAGGCTATGTAAGGCCTGTAGCCTACACCGTCACCTACGCCGTTGATTCGAAGCAGAAGTATAAATTACACTTTAACCTGACACCGAGTGGCCATGTATTTACTAATGATGTTGTGATTATAACTTTGATATTTCCTTTGTAGCCTAGTGTTGAACCACTGGCCAAATTATTGTTACATCTCACACCCTACCCTACCTACATAAATATATCTTCTGCATTAAGCCTGTTCGGTTAATCCAGAAACAACTGGCTTGAAGAAAGTTAGGTTGTTTTAATATGTCTTGTAAGTAGTGTTGTAGTCAAGACCGCCCAAACCGAGACCAAGTCAAGACCACGACTTTTAGGGGCTGAGACCAAGTCGAGACCAAGACAGAGTCAAGACCAAGACCAGTTCCCCTCATTAGATGACACAAAATAAAATAATAAAATGTCGACTTCTCAAACACTGCTTTTCCATGCTGACCATCACGGGTAGGGTGACAGTTGTTAACGGGAACAACATATTTTTAATTAGGGTTATTGGTTCCATTTGAAGCAATATGTTTTACATCCAAACAAAGTTAGGATGTTAACAAATAAATCAGACAATGCAAAAGCAATTTATTGATATTCCAAAAGTTATGGTCTAGACTGGTCTTGAAATAAAATCCCAAGTCCTTAATGTCCGAGACCGAGACAAGACCAAGTACAAATGCGGTCGAGTCCGAGACGAGACCAAGACCATCAAAAAGTGGTCTTAAGACCACCAGTCAATACAACACTACCTGTAAGCCATTGTTTAATTTTCCATTGAACATAGAGATAAGTAACTAGTGGAACAAATGTAAAATAATGTGACACCATGGTTTCGTTTCTCCTGTTTTCCCCATTTTTTGAGTCACCAGCCATCAGTGATAAACACACTCACACACAAACATCCACCAACACAAGGTTACTTACATCCATCTGTATGTTGTTGAGGTTGTCTATAAATCTGTCACTAGCATTAGCCAGCGGCAGCATTTGCAGGTAGTGACCCTTCAGTTCCTTAGCAAACTGCACAACAAAACAAAGCAATGTAAAAATGAGATAACCAGCTATTTAAAAATGTTACTACATGTTTTTGAGTCGCATTTGTTTGTTTCAGTCAAACTAAAAACAACCAGCAGCAATATTTGTGAGCACGAACCCCACTCTGTGATTTTATTGTCATATTGTCATATCTTAGCAAATGTAACTAGGCATGACATATAACTGCCAGTAATGCAACTTTACAGGCTTCCTTTTAAAAAAAATCAGCTAGAAATATGAGAGTTCAACCAGCTCAGAGTTTTAGCATTAGCATTTGCTTATGCTTGCTCAAATCAGCTAGCAACAGTCGATATTTTAGCTCACAAAATCCACTTCTTCTGCTAGAAACAGAAATAGAGCCTGCTTTTGTTTACCCACTGTTTCAAAAATTGCCATCATTTTCTTGGGGTACACATACTGTATGTGTCATGTGAGAATGGAAACAGTAATAGTAAGGGGATGTGGTTTAGCCAACTGTGAAGTGACCTTTGCTCCTGTCTGGAAGCCCACTAAAGTATAAAGCAATAAGAGCCCTTTTCTGTTTATGAATTAGTTCAATCATTGATGCACTTCTGATGCAGCCCGCTAGCTTATATAGTTTGTATGAGTCCTTGTATGTGGAAATTGTTAGTGGGTCTAAAGGAAACATCACAAGGGACAACATATTTCAATGTCACCTTTGTAATTTACCATTGATCGTGCAGTCATGAAAGCAATTTCCGTCATACTCATGTACAGGCTGTTCAGGATCATTCCAACTGCAAACTGAGATACACACATATATATACAGGAATGAGCAATCAGATTGTGGAAAAACAGTTAGGAGTTTCTTATAGTTGTATACTACTACAACACTTCTTGTATACTAATAAAAACAATATAAATTAGTTTTTTCTTTACCCACCACTATTAATGCACACTGATTCTTTTTCTGGGCACCACAGAGACCAGTGATAGTCAAGAGCAGAGTTATGCTTGATATACCATACATGCCATATACGCCTGTGTATGTCATGCTCTGTGGAGAAAACAAACAGATTTCAGAAGATTTTGGTTGATCCTTTCCATAAAGACATAAAGAGTCACATGGATGTATAGGCTTTCATAACACAGAAAGACTTCAGCTAGAGTATGGTTTTATTGAGGGGAGATGATGACTAGCAGGCTTACCTTGTTCTCTCTTGAACTAGTACAATGCCATGGTCAAAGTGGACTCAAAGTTGGACTTTAACCATTTCTTTTTTAATGTTGAGTGTGTGTTTGGACTTATTATTGAGGAATATAAGAATAAAGCTTTCAATAGGGAAAATAATATTTCAGCAGGAGTGACTTTTCAGTTATCAGTGATCAGTGAGTTTGCAATTACATTTATGCACACAGTGCTAAATAGCAGCAATGTGAATCATAAAAAAGAGAAGGGGCTAACTTTATGCATTCAAAACACTGGTTATTAGTTTAATGACCTTACAGTGTTTTTGCATGTTTATCCTTTTAACTAATTATAATTCAAATTGCTGCTGACCATTTGCAAATGCAGGCTGTACAGTTTTAGATTTGAATGTATTTTATTGTCAGCCTTGTGTTTTTATTAATTTCTGTTCAGAATGAAAATCAGTCAGGCTCCACAAGCCTAGTTGTTTTGTCAGTCTGCTAATGGCAAAAATACATCATGGTTAACATGGTTAGAGAATACACTGTGGTAGGCTAAAACATGCAAAGCCACTAATATGATCTCTTAAATTGGATGAGATTTCGAAATAGATAGACAGACCTCAACCTCTTCATCATCATGGATGGACCCGTGGCCAAACAGAGTGAAGCCCAAAAGCACGACACTCAGGATCTGCAACAGCAGCAAAACACTTCATTATACATTACTCTCAGGGTTGATTATTTTTGTCATCCATTTTTCTTTTACAATAAATCAGTTAATTGTGTAGTCCAAAAAAGCCCAGCCCAAAGTGACGTCTTCCAACCAAAAGTCTAAAATCCAAAGACATTCAGATTCATATTGATGATATAAAACAGCAAACAAATCTCAGATCTTCATATTTTGAGGTGCTGTAACCAGTGAATAATTTCCCCTCAAAACTGTTGATGATTTGTTTTGTTTGGACTAATCATTTATGTTATTAAGAATTGTATTGTTCATTTTGACAAAAAAAACACACATTTGACAAGTTAATAATAAACACTACATAACACAACAACAAAACACAAGCCCACCTAAAAGCCACACAAAGCATGAAATGAGAGACAAATAAGAGGCGAAGGGATCTTAGAATCTCAGAATCTTGTATTGTATTTAGAAGAGCTCAAAACTGCTCACCAAAATTGTATCCCACCTAGAAGCAGTCAATGATATATTGAAGTTATGTTCCCAAGCTAGCTGGAGAGAATGATATGCATTAGGGGCTGTTGTGTGTCTGACAAGTTATTACTTAAAGTGCCTCCTCCAGCTGAAAGGATGGGGCTACGTCTGATGGGGCAGGATGGAAGAGGATATGTTCTTATTTCCAGATATGATGGTCTTTTCCAGCCATTCCCAGCTGCCTACCAGAGAGTCATGTTTATAGGCCCAAGTCTATGGATATTTTGCATTGTATGAAAGATAATACTGAAATACATCTCGAAACCATAGACCCCCCAGAACTGGGTATAATTAATTTCTTGTTGTAGAGGGAAGGGTTTTGAGACTAATCCATTAGTTCTAACAGAGAAAAATGGACAACTATAGAGAGCTTTTACCCAGCTAATGAACTGTTTTAATTGTATACAATGAATATCCGGTCAATGGCTTTTTCAGCATCTGTTGATGCTGCAGTGATAGAGACTTATAGGTACTGGAACTAGCTTCTGGAAAATGGAAAACCTATTGCTATTGACTATTCAAGGACAGATGACCTGGGATGAAACCTACTTGGTCTACAAGATTCACTATAGATGGGACTATCTTGTCCAAACGGAATCAACTAAAGGGAATGGCAAAGAAGTGTAACACACCAAAACGATGGGCTTCACGACTATAACTTGTCTGTTTCTGCTGTAAGCGCTCTGTGCCAAATCAGGAAGAGAGTGTTCAGACAGCATGTAAAGAAAGTCAGATTGTGTTGTGAATCTACGAATACTAAACAACAAACGACGCTGAAGTTAGCTTCCGATTCACAGCTTCCGATTCGGCAGTTAAGGGGAAAGTTAAGGGGAACTTAAGTGAAAGTTAACTTAGTTGCTGAACCACAGATTCTCCGTTTTTTGCACCTCTTACTGCTGTGAAAGCTATTATGCATTTTAGGTAAAACCTTAAGGCTGTCAGAAACACTTTTTTAGATTTTAAAAAACTTTATTTTATTTGTGAAAATGACAAAAGGGTGATTTCACTGCTTTCCCTCCACATGCAGACCACATTAGACCAGGTCCAGATCCAAAACCACTATACCTAGAGCTCTCAAATCTGGACTAGATTGTCCCAGAGAGGCTAAAGTTTCAATAAAACATAGTTTCAGATTTGTGAAACCTTTATTCTTTTTGTGAAAATACTTTAAAGGGCAATTTCATTGCTTTTTTTGCATGTAGACCACATTAGACCAGGTCCAGATCCAAAACCACTATACCTAGAGCTCTCAAATCTGGACGAGATTACTCCAAAGAGACTAAAGTTTCAATCAAACATAGTTTCAGATTTGTGAAACTTTTATTCAATTTGTGAAAATGCTTTAAAGGAGGATTACACTGCTTTTTTCGCATGAAGACCACATTAGACCAGGTCCAGATCCAAAACCACTATACCCAGAGAGCTCAAATCTCGACTAGATTACTCCAGAGAGACTAAAGTTTCAATCAAACACAGTTTCAGATTTGTGAAACCTTTATTCAATTTGTGAAAATGAAAAAAGGGTGATAGTTCAATGTTTTTTCCACACCAAGTGACCTGGCCCTTACTAACCCTTACTCAAGATAACACAAACAAAACAATGTATTTTTGTTTTTATTAGTCGATCGCCAATTTCTATACAGAAACTGTAATAAGGTTAGTGTAGTGATAAGGTTGCAATCTGCTGCAGTATATCTTAGCTGGAAATTAAAGCGAGTTACAATGATGAGTGTTAAAGCCACACTTCGCCACAGAGGAGAGCAAGCCACAGCTGAGGGGATTCTGCTCTCTTGTCACTGGAAATGATGTTGTATGCTGACTAGGAGATTTTTTCTCTGTGGCCTTGTTGTCACAGAAAAGAAGGAACGACTATAATTATTAAGAATTCCATTTATTTGATTTTATTATACTGTTCAGGCCATTGTCTCTGGTGAGGAGAAGCCACACTACCACCCTATCATCTTCGATGATGAAAACTAGCTTGACAGGATTATGAAATACCTCTCAGACTTTTTCGACAGCTGTGACACCCTCTCTGCTAAAAGGATAAAGTACATTCTTAATGTGATGCTGTCAGAGGTAGGTCTGATATTATATAGCCTATATTAAGAGACTTTTTAAAGCAAATAAATTACTTGTGCTAAAGTTCAAACATTGGTAATTATTTTTCTAGTTGATGTACAGACAGTATTTTTTAAATTGTAGCAACACAAAAACTGTGTTTACTTTGTAATTAAAAACATAAATATTCCAGTTATAGGATACATTAGATATGTTAGTGTCATTATTTACACAAACTTGTCATAACTTTTATTCTCAATCTGTCACCACCATTTAAAATTAGAAAATAACACTGTATCACTTGGAACAAGTTACCCATGGCAGGAATTACATGAATTTTGGTTTGACAAAAACTTTTTTTTTTAGGTTTGTCCTACTGGTACATGGCATACAGTACACTGAAAACACATTTATGCACTAATCTAGATTGTTTTCTATTGGGAGAAGAAAGCAACTAAAATGACAAAATAGTTAAAGGAACATGGAAATGTGGAGAAGAAAAAATGGAGAGGACATAAAGACAGGCAGGGACAAACAGTAGCAAAAGACAAGTAAGCGGAAAAGGCACAGAGGACTGAAGGAAAAGAAATCCAGAAAAGAAGGAAAAGGGAAGGCCAAAGGGAAAAGTAAAAATGAAGACAACATGGACAGGGTGGGAGCTCTGCATTTCACTATGCTGAACAGAAAAAAGATGATAGAAAGGAAGGAAAAAGTAAGGAAAGTACAATAGCTAGATATTTACAGAATGTACGAAGGACAGACATAAAGACGGAAAGAAACTGAGACAGACATGGAGGTTCTGGTAGCATTTAAAGGGCTCCAATAAGGATCATGTTTGACTGTGACTGTGTTAGAAACACTGTGAGGTTAACTTGTGGGCAGAGGAAGAGCAGGGTCTGAAATGATGGCAGATGTTAGTCAAATGATAAAGAAGATGAATTCAATGACTTCTCAATCAAATGTTGGCTGACTAACTGACTAAGCTTTATAAAAAGATCACATTAAGAACCAGCATACGCTGAATTATGGTGCTTCTAACACAAGCCACCGTCCAGGCTTTGGCATCTGTGAGAAAAATACCATTGGCAGAAGCAGTGAGAGAGGTTGATCAGGGCCAGTTAGAGGAAAGGTAAGAGAACAGCAGTAATTCTTTTGGAAAAAAGATTATCAAGAGTAAATTTACCAAGTGATACATGTATGAAGATGTTTTGATTCTTGTTCAAAAGGTAAATATAATTTTTCTAGTGTTGTTTTAAAGTGAAAGAGAGGCTCTTTACATGTCCATCACCAATGAAATGGAGAGACGTGGGCTTGTCAAATGAAGAACAAAGACTATGTGGAAAAATTGTTAAGTAATACTTTTTACATTTTCACAATGGAATAAAGATTTTACAAGGACTATGTCTCCAAAAGTCTTTGGCTTCTCTGACATAATAAACTTTAGATTTGAGATCTCTAGGTATAGTGGTTTTGGATCTGGACCTGGTCTAATGTAGTCTTCATGCAAAAAAAGCAGATAAATCGTCCTTTAAAGCATTTTCACAAATTGAATAAAGGTTTCACAAATCTGAAACTACGTTTAAAACAAACTTTAGTCTCTCTGGAATAATCTAGTCCAGATTTGAGCTCTCTGGGTATAGAGGTTTTGGATCTGGACCTGGTCTAATGTGGTCTTCATGCAAAAAAAGCAATGAAATCCTCCTTTAAAGCATTTTCACAAATTGAATAAAGTTTTCACAAATCTGAAACTACGTTTGTTTGAAACTTTCGCCTCTCTGGGACAATCTAGTCCAGATTTGAGAGCTCTAGGTATAGTGGTTTTGGATCAGGCCCTGGTTTAATGTGGTCTGCATGTGGAGAAAAAGCAGAGAAATCAACCTTTTGTCATTTTCATAAAATAAAGTTTTTTCAAATCTAAAAAAAGTGTTTCAGACAGCCTTAAGGCTTTGCCTAAAATGCATAAATGCTTTCACAGCAGTAAGAGGTTCAAAAAAACGGAGATTCGCGATTTTGCGTGTATCGTTCCAATGTTAGTACATGTGTTACCGGAGTAAACGGAGATTCGGTAGCTCAGCAATGTCAGTTAACTTTCACTTAAGTTCCCCTTAACTTTCCCCTTAACTGCCGAATCGGAAGCTGCGAATCGGAAGCTAACTTCAGCGTCGTAAACAACAAGGAGGCAAGCATCAGACTGGCAGAACAAGAGTTACAAAATTCCGGGAGGGAAACACAAATAAGCAAAACCACATGTTGTGCAATTAAATTCCCATCTAGTATCTATCAAAATGATGAGGAAGAAGGACAATTTGTACATTCAAATGTTTCACTTCTGCTTTCTCTAGTTTAGTTTTTCTTTTCATAAAGCTGGAGTTATATAATCTAAGAATAAGATTACTGCTACAATACAGCAAAAACAAAATGATCTATTGATAACTATGTAATCAATCTTTTTTTTTACCAGCAACTATTTGGATAATTTCCATCCATCCATCCTTCGTGGTATTTCAATAATTTGATTTGGATAAACAATTAATGTTTGTTTTTGTTTTTTTCAGGAAATAAAATGCCAACCACCCAAATTACAGCTTTATTTTGTTTAATGTTTTGATAATGTGATTTATTTTGTTTAATGAATATCTTTGGGGTATCCTACTGTTATTCAAACAAAACACATCATTTTGATTGTATCACGTTGATGGGCATTTGTTTTTTTTAAAACTATTTCGACATTTTGAATAGACCAAACAATGAATCAATTAATCAAGAAAAAGAATCAACAATCAATAATGAACATAATTGTTTAGCTGCAGAATTGCTGTAAAATACTGTGAAAACATTATAGTTTGAACATTACAATACAGTGTAACAAGTTTACTCGTAGCTCATAATATTGAGGAAGCATTAGGCTACAAATATTTCAAAAGGGGGCTTTATAAGCTATCACAAAAAAAACCAATAACAATTTTGTTTATCATGTCCTGCATAGATTTGCTTTCACTGTATGCATTTTGCATGTCTTAAATTCCAAAACTTTCCAATTAAACGGTTACATTTTCTTTAAACAAGCTGCACCCCTCTATCTCCATTACATGCAGTGCAAAATAACACATTTCTTGAATAAATTGCACTGAACTGAACAATTAGAATGACAGCCGCAGATTTAAATCTGATGCAACAGCTGGCTAATAGCATAATACGAGGTAGAGGCTAATCTCTTTATGTACAAACCTCTTGTTTCATCTATGACCTTTTTTGTGTCCGCAGCAACAGAAAAACACTTACCGCGATCACACTTGTCACGATAATGTAACTCCGATTCAACCAAACGTTCACTTTCCCCATTTTTTTTCGCTTGATCTCGCAGACAATATATTTAATGTAGTTTAAAGCTCCCCCCTTAAAGATAAACACTTGCTATAAAGAGAGAGAGGACGAAGTAACCGCTGGCTTCACAGCCCTCTGCTGTTAATAAGTGGTTGGTATAAGGATGTTGTGAAAGATCTGTTTGTGTGGGTGGATACTGGGGAACGGGCGCGGGGTGGAGTGGGGCGGGGTTATCGATCTACCCATTGTACAGAAATGGTTGGCATCTTGTAGCCTAACTCTGGTCTGCTGTCTGCAGCCCCAAATCAGTGTGCTTAGACCTCAGTCCTTCATGTAGCCTAAAGTTTGTTCCATTGTTCTGAAGAATTCATTGATGAAATCGAAAGGGTGTATTTAATTGGGTCATTTGATCAAAAAAATGAAAGCCATAATGGTGTAAAGTTAGCAGAAAATTAAACCTCAAGTAATATTAAAGGTACAGTGTGTAAGATACAAAAAAAAACATACAAAATAAGACAAATTACAGTTAATCTTTTTAAATAAAACAGAATACCCCAAAATAAAACCCTTTGCAGACTCCCGATCATACATCAACAATAAACACAGTTAAAACCATAGACTGTATAAAATAAGTGGACATCGTGCCGTCACCCGTTGGTTTGTGGACTGCCATTTTGAAGCCTCGAGTTTGGCTGATAGGGCGCCGCCATGTTGATTTTCAGCAACCAGGAAGTGCCCGGAAGTGACCATATTTGGACGAGACGGTGTAGCTAACGGCCATGTGTGGAGCTAGCTAGCTTGCGTAGCTAGGTGCATCTTTAATTCACGTTAATTTTAACAGTGCTGACAACTTTGTCTAGCGAACAACAGGCTAACAACTAAATGTACTCATCAGAGAAACAGCCAACTCCTAATACCCTTTTTCAACGGCACTGGTTAAATTTACGCAGTGCCGTGGGTACCAGTCACTTTAGCGTGTTTCACAGGTTGCCATGGTAACGATTTGTCAATCACAGATAATACCTCTCTCTAGCATACTCTGCTTTATGGTCTATTTTCCTCTAAATAGGACCGTAATTTACTAAATGAATATCATGTTGTATTGAAGAAGACTTGAAACTAGTGATTGAGGCCATAAACTCAATAGGAAAGTATTTACTGAGGTAATAAATCAGGTGAGAATTAGGGAAACAATTTAACTACGTAGCCTACTTAATACATAACACTACATAGTAGTATTAACCTACATTTTAATCGCTGTTAATGATTAGCTAATTGCGTTCTTTCCAATCGCAATTTCAATTTGAAAACGATTAATCGTTCAGCCCTAGCAATTACAAAGACAAAGAATATGGTTGAAAGAATGGATTAGCACACGCAGGTAGCAGGGATTGTCTGTGCTACACAGAGAGCTGGAGGGGAGTAAGAAGTGTTGTGCAGTGAAAAAGTAGCTGTCTACTCTGCCAGCTGCCTGTTCTCATTGGCTGGATGTAGATGTTGAGTCGGCCGGGTCCTCCAGATATTTGGCATGCTAGATATCTGGCTGGCGTCTGCGATGTGTCAGGGAGCCGTTTTGATGTGTCGTTGAGTAGTTCACACATAATGACTGGTGACCGCAGATCGATCTCTGATTTACCACCGATCAAAGTCAATCAGCCTGATGGTCACTGAACTCGTTGACTGGCAAATCGGGCTTAAAACTGTGTAGTGTGAACTAGGCTTTACACTAGCTCTCTTAGGTTTTTTAGTCATAACAAAATAAACTCACAGTATGTAAAGAAAGAAAATATAACTATTTTTCCTTATCAAACTAAAAAATACAGGTGTAGGCCTACAACTAGAATTTTTTCCCTTTCACCAAACTAACCTAATTGCCTTGATGGTAAAAGAGAGAAACAGAATAAACTTGCCAAAACTGTCCTGGTTAGTCATTCCACTGTTCTAACAATCACTGACTCTGCCCCCTTTTGTCTTCATTGTCATCTGGAGTCAGGTTCCTGTTTGGAGCTGCTGTAAATCACCTCAGTGACCTTCCCTGTCATCAAACTGTCCTCCGTCAGTCTCGTAGGCTGTGTTTGGTACACTGGGAAGGTGTTGAGCCCAGTTCCGTTACCTTCTCCCCCAAATCCTGGTGCCCATTCTGGACTAGGTCCGCTACTAGGGCTGCTAAGTTAGCCACACAGCTAACTGTGTTTACTAGCTAACGGCAGTCAGCAGCAGTTATGACCTGATAGGTGATATACTGCCCCCAATTTTTGTATGAATTTGCCAGATGGAGAGTAGTCTCACTTACACATTGCACCTTTAAGAAGTTTTCGTTAATGTGTGTAACCATTATTCACATAACGTGGGAATGACCACCATGTAACACAGACCATCATCAACTGGAGGGGAAATGCATCAATCTCCGGATCACATACAATGATGGATATTGTAAATGGATTCTCTGGCATTACCTCGGACACACAGGGACAGACTGATAGTAAGACAGATGAAGTAAACAGAGCTCTCAGATGGAGCTGAGGGAAAGTAGAAACATGACAGAGGGGCATATTTTTCCGTTTGATGTGTGTGCGTGTGTGTGTGTCTGTGTGGGCATGTTTCTAGAACTGAACTTGCCTTCTGTCCCACATAAAGCACTTTTTGTCTGCTGTTGTCTTAAATGAACCATACTGCATATAAAAATTAACAAAGGGTCTAGTCACAGCCTGCATAAATGACACACACTCATACCATCTATCCATCTATCAATGCATCTATCTATCTGCAACTCAATCTCTCAATCACACTCAGATGCACATCGCTGCAACATTATTAGTCCCTGGAGGTCCTCCAAAAAGCTTTCCACTGTTAAAGTAGATCCAGACCGGAGCATTTCCTGATGGGACCTGGAAACATCTGGTGATCATGAAACACACAAATGCAGACATCCATATACACACATACATTCAGCTCTCTTAATGTCCCATGCTTCAAATGTTTCAGTCAACCTCACCAGCGCACATCCACAAAATCTTTGGCTCCCATGTGTGTCAGTTGGCGCACGCTCGCACATCTGTAGGACATGAATGCACAGAGGCATTATGTGGCGCAGAGGATGTTGGTGGGCGGAAAGGACACAAAAGGCCAAAACCCCTTAACTTTACTGGAGGTACTTGGACCAGTTCTGTTCTCCAGAGAAAAATGTAATGTACAGTAATATACGGGAATAAAGTTTGGAATGATATAATGCGTCATAAGAGATATATAATGCATCATAAGAGAATCTCATTGACTGTTATGAGAAAAGGCCTCCACTTATCGTTAATGAAGTCTTCTGCAGAAATGTCAATATACTTTTACAACCTCTCCACACTGGTGTCCAGAAAAAAACATGTACTGTATGTTTGACTGAGTAAACACGGTCACATCCATCTTTCCATGTTTGAATGATGTGTATAAAGTCCTATATAAATTTAAATCGATCACTGACAATTAAACCTGGTATGCATAAACAAGGTCCCGTAGTGACTTTCAGTGGTTGTTCTGCTGATCTTGAAAAAGAAGAAGAATTGATATTTCTTGTATTAGTCTTTTTTCCCCCCTTCCGATAAATAATGACTGTTTTTATACTGACGTGATGACAGCATACATAAAGTATTTCTAGCAGGGTAGCAAGGAGTTTATTTAACATGAAATGGTTGAGAACAATGTTTTGCAGCACAGCTTTGGCAATATCCTACAGTTTAATAGCTGAGAGATTGGATGTTGGTGCTGCTGATTGGTACTCTTCAAGTACAAGTATAGTTTCTTATGTGGCTCTGGAGAATTTAGGCGATGTAGAAATGCAATACTAAATCGTCCCCTTTAACAATAGCATGCAACAAAATAAATCTGCTGCACTAAACAGAAGTTAAACGCAAGTTCATCATTCACACTTCTTCGTCAAAGGGTTTTTAGAGTAAACATCCAACTGGCTTCACATTGTTCCAGCAGACTTTTCTGCTACCTCCTCTGCTCTCCACCAGCGTAAAATCTAGGGGAAAAAAGCATCATTCAAGCATTGTGCTTGTTTCAGTTTTTTATAAATCTATTTACCATAGAAACATGAGGTATCAATCTTTATTTTAGTTAATGGGATATGTGTGTTTGAACTTTAAACTTTGTGTGTGCTGTATTTCTGAGATAGACCATGGGAATAAGCATTTTGTTTTGTCACCAACTCCCATTGTTTTTGAATAGTTTGGCTCCTGTGGGGCACATTAGCACTGTTGATACTGATAATGCTGGTTCTGGATCGCTGTGAGGAATTCAAACAAAGTATACTTACTTTATCACAATCAGCAAAGCATGGCGTTTCAGGACCTCATTTGTGAAACGGCAACAAAAACATCACAAGTGTGAGGAGCAGGTGTTCTCTCTTTTTCCTTAAAATGCTCAGCAGATGTAATCCCTTTCCCACTCTTTCAGGGCCTTGGTCCAAAGCAGATGAAAGCAGCGGCACCAGTATGAGGAACAGTTCACTATAAACAAGATCATTGTGCAGTTTGGAATCAGTGGTTCCAAGGTTTGCAGGAAGTTATGTAACTAATCTGGATCTACAACCTTGAAACAAAGTCAGGAAAGGGACCTTCACTCTGGAGAAATATGCTCTCATTCTTTTTCATTTCAGTCACGACTCTGGCTGTAGTTTTTTTGTATATGTTGCAGATGACCTAGTGCCTTCTAGGTAGTCTCGAAAGCTGAGTGATGGCAAGGTCTTAATCCACTGGTTATTAGTGTATGCATTTATCTTGGCAAAAGTTGCAGTACATTCCTTAAGTGTTGCTCAAAACTACCCAGACAAGTAATCAGTCTTTATTTTGAGGTGTCTGTGATCACCAAAGTCTCACTTAGAGTTAGCAAATGTTGTTACAGAATGAGGCATTGAGTCTTAAGAAAAGAAAGAAATACACTTCAGATGCAGAATTTATGTCATTAAAATGTATAGATGACAAAAAAGGGGTGAAGGGTCCTTTTTACGTCCTTTACATGGAGTTCTATGGGAAGAAAAGCTTGTCAAACTAAATACCAGCTAAGGCGAAAAAAGCAAAAGTTGTTTATTTGTATGTTATTGTGTGTTCAGATTTTATAATTTAGGTGATACGACTCAGAGTCAACGCTAAATCACAACACCCTACAGCTGAATATTTGGTTATTTTGACAGTACAACTTGATTAATTTCTGGGAAGTGTGGGAAGCTATTTCCGGAGACTGAAAGCTGTGAGTCATTGTGAGTGTCTCACCACAAATCGTGGGGAACAGGGGGTTGTGGGGGGTGATTTCAGTGCCAAATCAGTGCCAGGAAGACAAAGCTTCCCTGCAGCTATTGCATCAAGATCCTCAACTTCATTTCTCACGGCACACACCAACTCCCAACACCCTAGATCAGTTTGGATGAGCTTTCTCAGTTTATTGTGCTGACTTCCTGATTGTGTCAAGGGGAGTGTTATGTTACCAATGAAAGACCAGATGTAGAAGGAGACTGATGATTTAAGAAAACAGATCTCTCAACTGGAGCCGAGGGAAAGTACGGATAGAGGGGCATTAAAGTCTTATTTTTCAATTTGTGTGTGTGTGTGTGTGTGTGTGTGTGTGTGTGTGTGTGTGTGTGTGTGTGTGTGTGTGTGTGTGTGCGTTCCTACAACTGAGCTTGCCTTCCTGTTCAGTCCCCCCATAAAGCATTTTTTGTCCTCTGTTGTCTTGGACAAATAAAGGATCTATGGAGAAGCTGCATCACATGACTTCTCATCAGAGTCCCCCCCCCCACACACACACCATCTATCTATACTATACATCTGTTTGGGGGGAGGGGTGTGTGAGAGAGAGAGAGAGATTTCCTAGTGTAATTTAGAGACGAAGCTTCCATGCTGCCCTTGGTTCTGGCCTCTCCACTCTTCATTTCCCATGACACACACAAACTCTTTATGACAATTGTCATATTACAATGATTTTTATAAGCAATAACAGAAAGAATGTGATTTTGTTTGTTCATGGTATGTATGGTAATAGCCATCGTATAATAGAGATAATTAAAATATTCATTACCACTGAACACATAATAACAGAAATCCTTATTTATAATAAAACAACATATTTCTGAAAGATTACACCGTATGGAGAAAAGTAGGCTATTATTGTTGACAAGACACCTTGTGGTGAGACATTATTGTCTCACCACAAGCAGTCATGTCCATAGATCCATAGATCCTTTATTTGTCCAAGACAACAGAGTGAGACATTATTGTCTCACCACAAGGTGTATTCTAGGTTTGAATCATGAAATTGTTGTGGTTCAAAGTTCTGTCTTTTCGGAGCACCCTGGTAGCCAAATGGTTACTGATAGACACATGGCAGTCACAGGGTTGGTTCATGCTAGTGACCTTTGTTGTATGTCATAGCCCTCTCTCTAAACTGTTTGCTGTCTATTATTATTATTATCATAATTATTATTATTATTTAAATTTTAGTTTACTTTAACATACTCATTTATGTTACACTTACGTTTCGGCTACAGTATGTTCTAGAGTTATTTGGGTTATTATTATTAGTATTATTACTTTAATGACTTCATTATTAGCATTATTCACTATTTAAATTACATTGTGAATGTTTAACATTTAAGTTATTCATGCCACCTTCTCTCGGGGTACGGAGGACAGTTGTGAGTGTAACCCAACAGGTGTTATGACTGCATGAGTGTACTGCAACTGAGAATAGGCCACACAAATAAACCAGGACTGAACCCCTTGATACCTATCAGGTGTTAACCTAGTCAGGCAGTCGAAATGGTAAACACGTCCTTGCTCCCGGACTTGCTGTCTGTCCCTTTAAGAAAAGTCACATGACAGTCACATGACGCGGAAGTAGACGGAATCGATTCAGCGTTGTTGTGTTTACATCAACAGCTCCTCGTTTACATGCCGGATAGAGGTTCGTTGAGTAAATGAGTAGAAAAACACAGCTGCGTTTTTATTATTTCTTCATCATAAATTCATATTCCCGTTTAAAAACAGGAACGTGCTTTACTTTCTTTGTTATAGCAGGTACAGCTCTCTTTCACCAAAGCCAAGGTAGGATTTAACGTTATGTGTAACGTTATGACACGATTATTAACGTTACTGCAAACAGACGGTCTATTTCGCATGTGTTACCGATGCTTAAGCAGAAATAAAACACCTATCATCTTTCCAAGCCTCCTGACTTTACGTTTAAGGTGTGCCCCAACTCCGACTGCCTTTGACATTGTATTTTTCTCCTTTTCTGCAACAGGAATAAGTGAAAACTCTGCAGTGTTTGGATGAAGTGACCATGAAGCAGGACAGTGATGCTGCGAACGTCCCTGCATGCTTCATATCAAACCATGAAGGTTTTCGTGGAAGCATCAAAAACTTTATCAAGGACTTTGTGGTGACTGAGATAGACATCACTGGACAGCGTGTTAATACAGCAGCCGCCACACAGACACCAGCCTGTGCCTCCTCAGATACAAAAAAGGAAAGCAGTGCTGAATGTCAGGAGAATAGTCATTATTCGGTCTCACAGGACACTGATGATTCAGCTGATTGTGGGGTAGATGTCACCATACCTAGTCCAGGCAGCTTTGATCTAAGTGTGATTTTAGGCCAGTCAGTCAGCGAAGAGCTTGAGCAGTTTGTGTTGACTCTCAAAGATGAAAAGCCAACCAAGCAGGAGCTATCTCTGGGATACTTCCCTGACAAACACCACAGAGCGAATGTCCACCGGGCCGTCCGACACCGCTTCCCCTTCCTCATGACTGTCACTATTCAGCCTGAGATCAGGGTGAGGGAAGATCCAGACTACAGAGAGCTCTCCGGGCTGGTTACAGAGGACGAAGCAGAGGACTTCTTCAGGTTCATAGATGCCAAAGTGCGAGGCTCATCCTATACATTTGGACCTGATGACAGTAAGGAGCACAGGACGGCGGTCCACCACTTCCTGAGTCGAAGGTTTGGCAAACTGGTGGAGACAAAAAGCTTCACTGACCAAGGGACGACAGCTGTCACGGTTAGGCTGAGAGAGCAAGGCAGGCCAAAGAAGAGAACCACTGACGAACGCAAGGAAGAAGAAATTTACACTGGTAAAAAGAAAGCATAGAAGTATTGATTATTTTCTTAATTAATACCTAAAATTGTCATCCCTTAATCACTTGTCTTAAAGAAGGAAAGTAAGGTCATTTAATATTGAAATAATGTCAGTGTTTTTTATTTCAAGATGTAGTAGAAATAATAAACTTTTGATAACTGATTTTCCATAAGCAACTTTTAAAATTAGAATAAAAACACTGGTGTGTTGCGCGTGTCCTGTCTTTCAGCTTTCACTCTCTGTAAGGAGAACCTTGAGACTCTGGAGGCCATCAGCTACATGGCAGCAGCTCTCGGGGTCCTACCGTCAGATTTCACCTACGCTGGGATCAAGGATAAGAGAGCCATCACCTACCAGTCTATGGTGGTCAAGAAGGTCTCACCTCAACGGTAGTTTTGCGTTACTTACGTGGATTTGGTTGTTTTGGAGATCATATATTTATGTTCACATTCACAAATCGGCAAGGCAAAAAGTTGCAACAGTCCTAAGATGTTGCGGTTCTTAACTTTTGTTTGAGTTCTCCTTGACACAAAAATCAAAAGGAATGGCAGGAATCAGTGAGAAAAGTATTTATTTCTTTGGTGTCATTTATCACTAGGTTGAAAGAGAAGACAGCAGACTTTGAGAAGAGAGGGATGCGCCTGTCTCAGATCCGCTCTGCAAGTGCGCCTCTCAGGCTTGGACGACTGCAGGGGAACCACTTTGACCTCGTGGTTCGCAATCTAAGACCACACAGTGACACACAATCCTCTGGGACAAATACACACACACGCCTGGCAGCGCTGGTAAAGGAAGCAGTGGAGAATGTCGAGGTATTATTGAACTTGTTTCTCATTTCAGTTGATATTTCTTTTTTTAGTTTGTGACATCAAACATGGCCAAACTGAATTTTTCAGCCCACTGTACGCTTTCAACAGTGCATATCGTCACACGCATGTCATTACTCTTGTACTGAAGAATTTAAACAAATCTAGACGCACACAAGTAAAAAAAATGTTTACATGTGAACAACCATGTCTGCAGTTTTATGTCACAGATTATATCATAACAAAAATATAATAGAGATTTACACCAAAAGGTACTGTACAGGGTTTTATTAATTTTATAAGCAAACTCTTGGAGCATTTCTTCTAAATCATGATATTCAATGTCGAATTTACACCCAAATTGTCTCATATGTTCACATATATCACTCTCACTACTGCTGTTCAGTAGTACTTGAAACATCCATCCATCCATCCATCCATCGTCAACCGCTTATCCTGCATACAGGGTCGGGGGTACTTGAAACATGCTAATGATTTTTAAACTAGCCACACATGCACACTAAAAAATCTAATATATTTATAATGGAGATTTAGTCT
Source organism: Micropterus dolomieu (assembly GCF_021292245.1). Taxonomy (NCBI): domain Eukaryota; kingdom Metazoa; phylum Chordata; class Actinopteri; order Centrarchiformes; family Centrarchidae; genus Micropterus; species Micropterus dolomieu. Next base: position 11,570,257 of record NC_060165.1, on the reverse strand, counting down.
AAAATGGATATTACAACATTTGGCCTTATTTACATTTGAGCCAGTCTGTGTATTTCCTTTACATGTCTTCTCTAAAGGAGTGACAAGGTCACTTTTACAGCCTTTACAACTTTAGGATGAGAACATGGCACCCTACGCTTTAAAATGTATCTCATTAATCTATTTAATGATAAAGGAAAAGTCTGGTGATATTCTGTATTTATCTCCTTTCACACCTTGCCATATTAAAAACACATCAATGAGCCACACTGTTGCACTGGGTGACATGTTTGTTCCTTAAGATGAACATGATCACTGTAGTTTATTTTGAGTCAATCCCACATACAACATCCTGCTGCTGTAAATGCTCACTAGAGCAACATAGTCCCCAGCAAATGCATAATTCCCTCCTGTTTCAGTTATGTTTGCAAAAACTACAGTGCCCAGTAGTGCTTGAAATATGCTAGTGATTTTTCAAAACATCTACAACACAAATACAGAGCCACAGCCACGTTCACCTGGTTTGTTCTTTGCAGGCCAGAGGCTTTGTCAATTACTATGGACCACAGAGGTTTGGGAGTGGGCAGAGTGTTCAGTCTGACCGTGTTGGACTGGCTTTACTCAAAGAAGACATGGTAAGTGTTGCAGACAATAATTGTGTATATGACCAGATGCACCGCCCTTCATGTTGAAATGAGGCAACTGGTTCCTCAAAGCGGGCATCACCGACTGCATGTAGCCTGATTGAAAAACAGGGTCATCTCAGTAAAACGATTTATGCTGTTTTGGGCATGTTGTTGTGTGTGTTGTGACGTATGTTGTTGGTTGTGTGGGTCAGGTGGGTGCTGTGCGTCTCTTCTTCACTCCAGAGGAAGGCGATGATCCTCAGAGCCAAGCGAAGAGACACTTCCTCCAAACAGGTGAGGGCCAGGACAGCACTGGCTGTTTTAGTTTCATTTTTCCAGAAAACAGTCAAAGATAGTGTGAACGTTGCTTCCCAAGAACTTTATAAGAATTTGCAGAACCTACGAGTTTCTGTTGGTAATCATCCTATTTTTGTAGTGCTGAGAACAATTAATGTAGCTAATTTATTCACACACATAAAACGTTGTTAATGACCTTCATGTGAACATGCTGTAAGTGTTTTACTCTATCACTCTTTCCTTTCTCTCTTGCTTCTCCATACCAGAAAACGCTAAGGAGTCTTTGGCGCTGATGCCGTTGTCGAAGGCCAGGGAGCGACTGATGCTTCGGGCCCTGAACCGCTACGGTACAGGTCCAGATGGTTGCGCCCAAGCCTGGCTCAGCCTGCCCCACAGCATGAGAGTCTTCTACCCACATGCCTACTGTAGCAGGTCAGCTGCTTGTTGGCTATTTAGCAGCTCTATTGCAGCAACTGGGATATAAGGGCATTGACTATTGATTATGATAAAAGGAGACAAAATTATTCGACAGCTAGATTGTCCCGTTCAGTTTCCAGGTTTAACCCTAGCCACAGTTTGTGCTGAGTCCCAAAGCTAGCATCAAAGATAGATAAATGTTCCTGCTGCAAAATGATTTTTTTTTAAACCGTTCAGACTGTGTTTTGAATCCAGGTAGGTGGAAAATGACATATGTCTTTGCTCTTATTGCAAAACACATGCAAAATATTAACAGTATTTTGTATCAAGATTTACAATATTGGAAAGTAACATCAACATATAACGCAATATAACGCATATATGAAGCAATATAAGTGTTGTTAAATGACCTTCTGGGTTTTTCAAAGTTTGCAGAGTACTGCCGAAAAACTGGGGCTAGGTTTCACCCAGCATCACCTACTTTCATCTTTTTATTTTCTAAACAAATTGTGTCTTAAATTGACTTTCTTTTTGCAAAATGATTCATATAATAATAAATGACTGCCATATAATAAGTCATGATCAGTTTGGGAAATTACAGCCATCTCCCAGTGCTTTAATTGTTTAATAGTGATAATTGTGCTGAGCTTTCTGTTTGTGGTTGTCAGAGTGTGGAACGAGGCAGCGGCACACAGGCTGGCTACTCTGGGCCACAGTGCTAGGCGAGGAGACATGGTATGGATGCAGGAAGGGCAAAAAAAAGTGGAGGACGCTGGAGAAACCAGCTTGCCTCAGGTAAGAGAGGATAGAAAATATAAAAAGAATTAATGCATTTGCTTTTTTATTGCATAGACCAATATTTTAACTAGAGTGCTTTGATCAGCACGTGCAAAGGAAATGCTGTGTTTCAATACTATAGGAAGCCCACTGGCAGTGTACAAGCAGTTTAAAATATTATGAGTTAAAATCCACCCCTACCTTCATAATTAATACATCAGAAAACCACACATTTTAGAATAATCTGAATAATCTGTTTCATCCATAAAACAGTTGACAGGGCTGCAAAAAAAAAAATCACTGGAATATACACACACAGCAGTCATGGAATCACATACATTTGTAAATATATGTATATTTAGTAGATAATAGATTAGATCATAGGAGTAGAGAAACAATTATTTACAGTGTAGGATGTAATGTAGGTATCTTTTTGCTACACTAGTAAACACTGTTTCAGTTTAGTTTTTTCTGAGAGTGGTCAAAGATAATGTCAAAGTTCCTTCCCAAGACATTTTCAAAAACTATGAGTTTCTGTTCTAGCCCACTGCTCGGGCCTTGTCTGTGATACACCAAGTATGCGTCTGACACACACCGTGCCGTTCAGACACTCCATCTTTCAGGCTCAAACTTATTTGGGTCAGTCCCCTCACCATGAGTCCTGAGAGGATCTAGCATGTATCAGTGACCTGTGGTGAGAGCTTGGACTTAAACTACAGGCTGAACACACACAAATATATCACCTTCTTTTTGACATATTAAACCAAGTAGTAAGTGAAGGTAAAGCCATTGGCCTCCAAATAAGACCACTGGAATGTATTTCACAATTTCACAATGCTTGTTTCTTTTGTGACTTTGTGGACATTTGCAACAACTGAAAGTAGGATGGCAAACCACCAATTCAGAAAAACCTGTTACTTTGGTTATGACATGTTCAGTTTCTGACAGCGAGGCTTGTAACACCTTCAGAGCACAGCAAATGACAGAGTGGAGCTTAAATGAGTGGTTGAAACCTGCGTCTGTATTTTTACTCAAAGATTTGTGCTTAAATGTAGTTTTTACAGTCAGTTAGAATCTTATACTGTATACTATTGATATAGACGGTTATTCTGCAGTTTTTTGTTTATTGTAATACAAACAATATGTTGTAGTTTTTTTGCTGACGTAATCCAGAGGGTCTTAGTGATTCAGCTAAGTAGTAAACAGGGTTTTTTCAGAGATTGTACTTGTGACCGATTGATTGAAGGAACTCTCTCTAAATTTTAGAACACCTTTGTCACATTTAGCAAACACAGCGTCACTGCTGCTGACCTTTCCTGTCTTGCTTTTCCAGATCCATGTGGTGACAGACCAAGAGGAGCAAGAAGGAGTGTATGCGCTGGGACAAGTATGTAGTTTAGGGATATAATCCTACTCTGTGGTGGTTTTTGGCGGGAACCAACAGGGGCTAGTACCCCTGTAACAAAGACCTTGGACCCCCCTATGGCCCGCCTCTGAACGAAAAGTCTGCAATAATCATAGTAATATATCTTCCTTGTGACGATGTGGTGCTGATGCAAAGGCAGAAAAAATGTGTCTCAACTAGTCAGATCCTTAAGACGTTACACTGCCACAGACAGGTGTCGTGCCAAGATAGTTATCTTTGATAGATGAAGGCATGAAAAAAAAATAACGTGGATTGTTTCATCGTTTTATCAATGAGGTTTTTGCGGAGCAAGCTAGCACACTAATCATAAGAACGCTTTTATAGGCTGACGTTAACGTTACGTGTTATTCGTATTATTCATTGGACTGAATTGAGAATGTCTAAACAAAACGAGCATATAGTTTCCCTCGTAAAGCAAACATTTATTTCGTGATAGTCTGACGATGTTATAACTGACCACGTAGTTGATCACTCAACTCAGTCATCCATGTTACTGTTTGGAAGCTAGATCCAGACAGACTGTCACCTTTTTCAAGTAAGCTGCTCATACAAATATCTACGCCATCGATACTGTAAAATCAAGATCATTGTAATCAGTTTAACACATTGCTCACCTCAACGTTACATCTACTTGACTCGAAGTGTACATTAAACTGAATGCAGCATTGTAGACAATATTTTGTTCTTGTAATCAATGTTTCCATTGCATGGATAGCCTTTGGATATTATTAGAAATTACTGGAGTCCCCCTCTTTAAAGGGTAAATTATTATCATAATAATTTAATAATGCATTGCATTTAAACAGCTCTTTTCATACACAAAAAGAGATAACAGTAGCCTACTGGTCCTAGCAGGCTGGACATGCAGTCTGCCAAAATATGTATCCCCCTCCATAATGCTCAGATGATGGCCTTCTACCAAGTATTTAAGTTTGTGTATACTTCACAATGCCTAATAACAGGTGTGAATATGGAGAAGTTTTTATGTTCCAAGCAAAAGTTATAGTGGGATACAAATCATTTCCGACTGTATTTTCAACCTGCCGTACAATGTGTCCCTCCTTTATAATGCACAGATGATGGCCTACTATCAAGTATTTTGTTTTAGGTATATTTCACATCATGAGTAATAACAGGGGTGTAGATGGAGACGTTTGTTGTTTCCTAGCAAAAGTTATAGTGGGATACAAAGTACAAAAAAGGATCCAGAGAATGTCTCGTACACTAGAGCTTATACTGTTCATTAAGCCTTACAAAGATGTTTTACATCAAAGAATGTTCTGTAACTTGAGCTAAAGTTAACAGGAATGTTTCTGTATAATGTAATTTTTTAAAACTATAACTAAGTTACTGAAAATTTCCTGTTACTGAAACAAATAACTGTAAGTTACTGAAACATACTAAAACATTACATTATATACAAAACAAAAGATTTTGGAAGCTTGAACATTGCTTTTGTCTCTTTTGCCCCGAACTGAATGTGCCACTCTGAAAAAAAAACAAAAAAACAACTGGCCCCAGTCTGGCCCCCCCAATAAAATTGGTCTATGGACCGCCACTGATCCTACTTCAAATGCTACTATTTCTGCTTTTCTCACTACTGTTGCTACTGTGTTTTTATGATCCCATCAGGTGTTACTACCCATGCCAGGGAACACCGTGAAGTATCCAGAAAACGCCATGGGGACTTGGTTCCAGGAGAGACTGGCCAGAGATGGACTGGAGGACTGTCGCTTCCGAGTCAGCAGCCTCAAACTAAATCTGCCTGGCTGCTACCGCCCCCTGCTGGCCTGTCCATGCAACCTCCGCTACCAGCTGCAGAGAGCAGCCTGTGGGGAGGGAGGAGGAGAGGTGACAGGAGGCAGCAGTAGAAGAAGTGACGGGCAGCTGAATGGCACCACTGTAGAAGGGAAGCAGGACTCGCTCTCGCTCACCTTAAACTTCGACCTGGACTCCTCCTGCTATGCTACTATCTGCCTCAGAGAGATCATGAAGTGTGACCCCTAGAGGTCAAGGGGCATTGTTCCTGTTGTATTTCTACAAAATGTTTTTTTGTTTGTTTTTAGTGGAAAAGAGATTTTTGTAACCCATTATTGTGATACACTATCAGTAGCCTTTCGGTTTGTTGTTGAAGTAATGAGCATAAGACTGTAAAAAAAAGAAGCATATTGTTCCACTGATAAAATAAATGTGAACAGAGCTAAATGTAAAACCGTGTAAACAGTATTTGTGTTTTGTGCCATTAATAAAAATGATAATAAAGATTCCATCTTACAATGTTCTGCTTTTTTTAAGTAACCTTGACTCTGGGTCTATTTTAAAAGATTTTTTGTTGACTTTTGATGTTTTTTTTAATCAAATTTAAGACATATTTCAGAGATGAAAAAGAAGTCCTCGACTGAGCAAATATGAAAAGAAAAGGCCCAAAAATCTTCAGTTTTGCCTGTCCCTGCCGTCTCTCACTGTGAAATTTCTGATAATTGGTCAGGACATAACTAATTTTGGATGAATGTCTTTGCAAAATAAGTAATTGTGATTATTATCATACATTGTTCTATTGTTTAGAGAGTGACAGTGTTTAAAAGATAAGACAAACACTTTTTAGTTTAGACATTTTTTAAATTGAATTCTGTATTAATTAAACTTAAACTTTTTCGCTACCATCCACAATTAGTTAAAAATTTCTCCAGCTGTGAACATTTCCTTCATGCATTGCACTGTGTCCATCTGTCAGCACTCTCAGTTTGTCGTTAATATTTTGTCCACCCCATTTATATAAATGAAGACTAAATAACAGAAACACCTAACAGTTCAACAGCCCCACAAACGTGATGTGTAAAACACTACTTGGCAATAAAGCTCCTTCTAATTCTCATTCTGAACTGCTGCCTCGAAATGACAATATAGCTGCATCCACACCTCTCTAAAACAGTTTGCAGAAAAACTGAACATACATAGTGACTGCTTTCATTACTAACATTTGTCAAGTTACACTGGGAACACACTGCATGCTAACAATTAGAATTAGTGTTAGGTATGAAATTGGGAAACTTATAATTTTTGGTAAACGCACTATCCACTAATAGCCACAACCACTAGATGGAGACAACATACAATGATGGTCCCATTATTCCTACTCCTCCAAGTGAAATGTGTATAGAGATAGTTTCAAGCAAATTGTATCTGTGAGTTGAGTGTCCTCCAAATTAACCTCAGCAATGTTGGCGTGATATTGAGTTCCTTATCTGAGAGAAAACAGCCTGCACCACATGACTAAAAGGTTAATGATCTTAATGAGTATATCACACTCCCAATCTGAGGCTACATCCATCATGCCAGTTTGTATAGTCCACTCTCACATAAAAAAAGAGCTGCACACCAACAGGAGAGGCATTCCAAAACTAATATAAAATATAATGAAGCATAAAACCGTGGTATAATTATGCTGCTGTGGGGCAGCATTCGATCTGTATTAAAATCGAGCCAGCTTTCCCTCCTGTGATTAATTTATGCAGTTTTGATGAGAATGTTTAAAGACAGTAGCATATAAAAACCTCCCTCATAAATAACCAATGTCGGATAAGCCTCTGGGCTATTTTTAATACCTGTTGCTGTAAGCAATGTGGAAAGTGACTGCCTATATGGATGTTTTAGTTGGAGGTGGGTTCTGACATGCAGCCTGTCACCAACCCATAGCACTGTTTGATAAAGAGCCTGCCTGTGAGCTAAATGAAGAGACACATTAGCAGTAGTGAGTTTCTTCACTGTTCGAGGAGTTTTGTTTCAAAATGACAGAAAGGAGAGTGGATTATTAAAAGCCTTGCAGTAACACTGAATCCTATATTGTAGCCTATATTGTTTCTTGCCTTGGGGAGTCAAATCAAATCTTGACAGACAACGTGCAGACCTTTCTTTATGTTCCATAGTAATGTAGTGATTTTTTGTTTTTTTTTATAAAGTCCCGACATAGTGACATTAAATCAGACTTGTGTTGGGTGAATCCCAGTGTCCCCCCCAGGTGGCATAAAGGCTGCATACTTATTAAACATGAAACCCCTTGACCTGTCTAGTCTCATTAAATCCTCAACACTTTCATGTAACCTGCAGGTGTCTTGACTGAAACAGGCTACTTCCAGAATGCATTAACCAATAACTTATCACAAAAGGAACCATATGAATAAAAGATGAGGCTATTTGTGACTCCATTAAAGGAACAGTTCAGCATTTTGGGAAGCGCTCTCTTGCCGAGAGCTAGATTAAGAAGATTAACAAGAAGATTAAACAAAGAAGATATTATTAATAAATGAGCTTTAGAGGTGCTGGTAGGCAAATTTTGTTACATTTTGTCAGAGCCAGGCTAGCTGATTCCCCCTGTTTGCAGTCTTCATGCTAAGTTAAACTAAGCAGTTGCTAGCTGTAATTTCATATTTGACAGTCACGAGAGTGGTATCAATCTTCTCATAAAACGTTTGGCAAGAAAGCGAATAACCAAAACGCTCAAAATGCCAAACTATTCCTTTTAAAAAGTAATTCTCAGTTGTTTCTGTAGTTGCTGTGACAGCTTTACACCCCATGTGTCCGAGCTGTTCTGTCTTCATTTTATCTGTTTTTCATTTACAGTACTTCCTTTGCCATGTGAGGTGAAGTGGATATGACCACTACAGGTTAAAATCATGTTAAGTTTGATGAGAGAGCTGTGGGGGTCTAAAATAAGTTGAACTACATTGTAAGCTATAACATCAACCAAGTATCAATGACTGTTTCACTTGTTTTCTGAAAAATAAAACAAGTAAAACAGTCATTGATCCTTGGTTGATGGCAGGTCTTAAAGGGTTAAGAGAAAAATAAAGAAAGGTAACGTGTTCACATGGACAGTGTCTCTCTCTCTAAATAGTAGAGTAATTAAATTAAGACAATCTTGCCTGCAAATGTGAATATGATCCACCAACAATATGCTTTACTGGCACACTTTGGTGATTCTGTAATCTGCACGAAATATAAAAGATTTTGCACTGTGCTCATGTGGCTAAGGCCCAGTACACTTGTACAAAATAATTGGTCTGATTCTACATTACAGATAGTGATGACAGGACTATATCTTGACAGAAATGGGTGAGTGACTTCTCCGCGTCCCTGGGCTGAATCCCGTTCCAGCCGGCTGTAGATAAATGTTGACCCACTTCAGCAGTAATGATGACAACATTACTACACGTCTCACTTAGTTGAAAAGCAGAGCAAAGGCTCAAGGAATGATAAGGAAGTCAAGGGTTATGAAAGACATTTACCCTTGACTTACAGTGATGTATTTCTCCTCAGGAGAGAGACGCAGGAAGAGGAAGAATCCAGGGAAAGACACTTAGCATGGAATGGAGGAGCAGTATGGCTTTCTCTGGATATGTGCCCTTGTGTGTTTTAGGGCTCTGAAAACACATTTTTTCAATCAGCTTCTTCTGATGAGCAAACAGTTTTGGTTATTTTAGTGGAGAGATCGTTTTTTCCCTGTGCTCTTCTCACTGGTTTGGAGGGTGCAGGGCCCAGCTGGAAAAAGTTGATGCCACATACTTTTGTACATTTAGAACACTAGTAAATCAACACATGAAGGCAGTTGTTTATTGTCACTGTCAATCAAAGGTGATCAAATCACACCCATAGTCCGGGTGACATGGATTAGCAATAAGCGAGTTTTTTGTTACTCTTAATAAATAACATCTATGGGTCTTTTTGTCCAATCTCAGTTTCAAAACTTTAGCTTTACTTTTTAAGGGGTATTTAAGAATATTGAAAAACTTCAAATGTTAAACCAAGTTTTCAGGGGCTTAACTCTGGCAGCCATATAATAATAATATAATAATAATAAACTTTATTTGTAGAGCACTTTTCAAAAACAAGTTACAAAGTGCTTTAACAAGTGTAAAGACAATAATACCCAAGAGACAATAATACAAAAACAATACAAGATAAAAGCATGAAAACATTGAAAAGACTAAAATACATGTTTAAGATAAATATAAAATTAGTAAAATAGAATAAAATAAAAGGGATAAAATAAAGTCAAATAAGATCGGGAAAGGCTCTCCTATAAAAGTATGTTTTAAGAAGGGACTTAAGAGTTCACTGACTCAGCTGACCTGATTTCCTCGGGCAGGCTGTTCCAGAGCCTCGGGCCCTGACAGCAAACGCTCTGTCCCCTTTAGTTTTCAGTCAAGACTCTGGAACAGATAGCAGACCTCTGCCTGAGGATCTCAAGGTATGTGCTGGTGCGTATGGGACTAATAGTTCAGAACATGAAATATAACAAGGCGAGAGGCCATAAAAGTAATCAATAGAATTTTAAAGTCAATTCTAAAACATACTGGGAGCCAGTGTAATGAAGCTAAAATAGGAGTAATGTGGTCATATTTCTTTGTTCTGGTTAAAAGCCTGGCAGCTGAGTTCTGGACAGTCTGGAGTCGATCAATAGATTTTTGGGTTAAACAGGTGAAAAGACTGTTGCAATAATCCAGGCATGAGATGAAGGCATGTAAAATGGTCTCGGTGTCCTTAAAAGTTAACATAGATTGAATTTTTGCTATATTTCTAAGTTGATAAAAACATGATTGAACAAGCTTTGTGGTGTGCTGCTCGAAATTTAAATTACTATCAA
>NC_060165.1:11476988-11559992 GCF_021292245.1 Micropterus dolomieu | reverse complement strand
GGGACCCGATGACCAGGATTTCTGTTTTGTCTGAGTTCAGCTGGAGGAAATTATTTGACATCCATTTTTTAACTTCACAAAGGCAGTTGTTAAGTGAACTCAGCATTCCAGGGTCTGTGGACCTGACGGGCAAGTATATTTGTGTGTCATCAGCATAAATATGAAAAGTAATACCATGTTTATGGATAATATGTCCAAAGGGAAGCAGATACAAGGAAAACAAAATGGGTCCTAAGACCGACCCCGAGGCACACCATATTTAACTGGACAGAACGAAGAGACATAGTTGTTTACAGACACGCAAAACTTCCTATTTGACAGGTAGGATGAAAACCATTCTAGGGCAGTACCAGAGATCCCCACCCAGTGCCTCAGTCTGTCTAACATGATGTTGTGATCAATGGTGTCATATAAGCGCATAATAGCTATAGCTGCTAGTGGTCTTGGAAACACCTGTTATACTGAGAAGGAAGAAGACAGAGGCGGGAAGAAGGATAAGACTATGGAGAGGTAATGTAACACACACACACACACACACACACACACACACACACACACACACACACACACACCCCAAGCTCCTCGTTCATGATTACACATACAAACATTCCAGTGGCCTTTGACCTGCCTGAGCAGCCTGTCCTCCAGTCAGTTGATTGGCAAGTTATTCACTGTGTTTTTACTAGAGCAAACGTTAATATGGGACCGTGCGTGTGTATATTTTGTGTATTTGCATGTGTATGTGTGTGTGAATTTGTGAGTCTGTGCCTGTGAAAGAGAAAGCTTAAGAGTTGAGTGTGTTTTTTTCTGGGCCCCTGTCAACCATGTTTCTGCAGGAACCACCGCTGAGTATTGTCTAGACGTGGCAGTCTGTGTACACAAGGGGGCTGAGCACACTCAAGAGAGGTTGGATGGAAGCATAAGAAATACTGTTGCTGGTCGCGGTAAAAGAAAACAATTCCACCACTGTTAACTTCATTTTACAGTATGTGCCTTATTTGCCTTTAAGTTGTCACATTCATGTGAATTTCCTCTGTTCAGCCTTTAGGATTTCCAGTGTTTTCTTAAGAGCTCCGACACATACATTGCAGGCATTTATTTAAGTGATTTATTTAACTGGTGCACCTAAGTGACGTTCATGGAGTAGGTGCACAAAGGCTCTTGGGTCGGTGACTGGTATTTTGATTTCAAGGATTGAAGCTAACAAGGGTGCAAAAGTTCAAAGCATCCCTTGAAATAATTTGAAAGGGGCTTTACCACATGAAATTCATGTGGATGAACTAATACTCATCAGAAAACACAGCTTTTTTGTTATCACTAGTTTTAAGAAAGCTATCTGTAAATGTAACTCATATAGTACCTTACTTTCATGAGAGATAAATGCCAACCCTCCCAACCCAAGATTTATGACAAATTCTCTCTCACACTTTTACTTTTCGTTATCACAACCTTTCTTTGGCACTGTGTAGCATGTATAAGGAGAGCTGTTCGCTCTTCTTTCTCCTCACTGATGGACAAGGTAATGCATTTTGTAAAATCTGCCATGTCAGTCAAGCACAGACTTAACTGATAATTGACAGGGGGCAGGGGCAAATAAAATTATGAATTAATGAAAACTGATGAGTATTAGTTCATGCCAAAGTGGCAAATTATTCTGTATTCTTTCCTGAGAATTAGTATTTAACGTAGAAATGCTGTTGCAGTGTACTTATTATTTTGTTATTTTCATTGTTTAAAAGTCAATAGAATGCAGGAAACAGTCTCTGAAACTCACATTTCTTGCTTTGGTTTCAAAATCCTCCCTATTTGAGGTTTCAGGTTGAAGAGTATGGGCTGGACACATGAGCCATCTGCAGAACTTGACCTGTGACCATTCCTTAAGGGACAGTGTCATTCAACAGTAAATCCAGTGGCTGCTCTGTCACCCATTTAAGGTGAACTCCAGTCAGCATCCCACATGTGAGAGGCCTGGATGTGGAAAATACACTGACCTGATAACTGCAGCTGAGCTATTGACAAGTGGAAAGAAAAACAAAACAGCGTTGTGTCAAATGAGATTGATTAATGGGTAATGTCATTCTGCAGTGCTTTAGGAGCATCACTGGATCCTGCACATGTAGAACAGTTGGGTCCATAGGACAGAAAGAGAGCGTGTGAAAGTTGGATGAGACTTCCCATGATCAATCTACGATGTGTAACAAAAGTGACATAAATTCATTCACCCATTCAGAAACAAACACTGAAGTATTAAAAAAGGTTACGTATGTATTTAATTTTATTTTATGTACTAATGCCAACATCATAAAACCAAAGTTGCACTTGAAAGCCCCCCAGGTGTGAGTGTGTCCAGCTATGTGAGTGTGAATCAGATGCTGGTAAAAGAAATGGCATGCATGCTCAGTCAGCCTTCCCTGGTAAGGTCATGATCAAAGATTTGAAATCATAACATGACAGGTTTTGTATTGGGCTCATGTCTTTGAGCCCAATTATTTGAAATTGTGTCTTGTGCCCGAAATTGTGTGTCTTACTTTATGGACTTTAGGGCAACTGTGACACAATGTAGTTGCAACCAGGGTGGGAAAATTATGTTATAACTGTGAACCAAATGCTGGTGCATTTTTATCTCTGGCCATGAGTGAAGCACAAATCCAACACAGCTCCTTTATATAATAAAATAAATAAAAAGCCTTAAAACATCTGGCCGCTAAAATAGTGGCTGTCGACTTTGGGATCTGACCACTCACTGTGTCCACTCAGTGGAAAAACCTGATTTCCTGCCCGACTTGTGACCCAACGAACAACCCAACTTTTAACACACTCAGGCACAACACCAGCGGCCTCGTGGTAAACTGCCTGCACATGAGCAATTAATGGGTTACTTGCTACAACTGGGAATTTTTCTCACACTGTAAAAGTTAAGACAAAAAAAAACCTGTTAAACCCTAGCCTGGGTACAGTGAAGAATCTGTGGACAGGCTGCAAAGCCCAGGGAGGTGAAAGAAAGCTCATTATTTTTAATGGCGTCTCTCCACTTGTTGAGAGAGAGAGAGAGAGAGAGAGAGAGAGAGAGAGAGAGAGAGAGAGAGAGAGAGAGAGAGAGAGAGAGACCATAATACTAACTAAACTAGCTCCAGACTGCAACACTAAAACCTTGTTGAAGTGTATGCAAACATGCACACCCTTTCTGTCATAGAAAAAACAAAAACATGGATTGCAGTGTTTTTCCATTGCCATAAATTGTCGACTGACAAAATACATTTTGTCTGCCTTTTAAATGAATTTAGCATATAGGAATACTGTAAGTTATATACACTAAACATAAACAAACATTTAAAAATAAAATACAAGTGTCAGATTAGAAGAGCAATACCACTCTCGTGTTTCTACATTACAACTAGAGCCAGAAAAGGTTTAGCATAGCTTAGCTTAAAGAGTGGAAACAGGGCGAAACAGCTAGCCTGCCTCTGTCCAAAGTTAAAATGTGTTGATTATAAAAATTTGGAGGTGCTGGTCAACCCCTTCTCCCTCCCTGACTCCTCACATATGGACACGTGGTCAAGACCCATCGGCGTCAGTTTGTAAGGCACTGGGGATCCTTACAGCGTCATCGGGGGCGGAGCTAGACTGTCAGCACAGTGGGGGCGGAGCTTCATCGTGGGCCCACCTGCTACAAAGTCATATTAACCAAGTTTACAGGACCCCAGACTCACTCCGAAAGTCCACAGAGTCTGTCTGCTTCGCTGCTGCCGGAACAGCCATTCTACTAAATGTTTTTTCTTACACCAGCAGCGCTGCAGTGTGTCCACAGACTGAGTGTGTCCAGGAAGCGTCCCAGCGTCAAGCAGCACAGTGCAGATGAACCGGGCAGGAAGTCAGACACAGAAACGGCAGAGAATTCGGTCAATTTTCAAAATAAAATACCCGTTACAGACTTCTGATCGTATATCAACAATAAATACAGTTAAATCAGACAAAAAAGAAACATTTTTATTCTGAAATGCTCCGTGTGGTAGTTGCTAGGTGCACAAGTAGCATGTAGCTGCAGTACCAGAGGATGCAGTTTCAGGACCACAATCCTAGGATCGGAACTGCAATTCCAGGACCCTTGTTTACTTTGATACTGCCAGCTAGCTGACTGGCTAGCTAGCTATGTTACTCCTGACAGCCCCCCGAAGCCAATTACCCTTACCACAACCACCGCCGAGTGTGTGCCTAAACCTAAGTTATTGATTACTGTATATGCATGTTGACCGGTTAACCTCACGGCTAACGTGCTAGCAGACAGAGTTAACCTCCTTCGTGTTGCCGTGTATTACCACCACCTCTCCAATAGATGGCGCTGTCGCAAAAGAACTAGGGTCCTAGAACTGCGGTCCCAGGATTACGGGGGTCCAGTACTGCAGCTTCACACTATTGAGATGCACCCGTCAAGACAAGAAACGAAAGCGATCCACAGAGAGCTTTGAAGAATGTAATAGAAGCTCAAAAAGGACAATTAAAAACAAGTCATTAGCGTGGGGCAGGCTACACGCTTCGCTGCTGAAACACTTCTGAGAGGCTTCCAGAGGAAGCTGATGCCATAAATAAACCGCTGCGCAGTCTACGTCCGTCCCTCAGAATTCCTATGATGCATTAGGGTGAAGGGAGTTTTGTTAAAATGTGCTATAAGTTTGCCATTTGTTTGAAATACAAATGTTGCTTTATGATTTCTGTTTATTAAAACGTGTCTTCTTAGAATCTGGTGTGTTTGTTGGTAGTTGTCCTTCTTGTGGTGGTTTACCATTGAAACCATGAGTGAAGGGACTGTTTCGTTTGATAAGAGCTGCTGAATTCTCCCAGTACATCGTATCGTCATATACTGTTGTTGTTTGTTCGTATTCGCTATAATCAGCTGAGCTAAACTTCACAGTCCACGTAGTGGGCCCCCTACCAGTGTGGGCCCTGGGTCAGCCGCACCCATGCTACCTTCGCTTATGAGCGTCATAGTTCAATGCATTGGGGGAAGCCCTGTAGCTCAGTTTGTGATGGTAAAGGTAGGTATATGATATTTAACAGAAAATGATGACTAAGGAGGTGGTTGGGGTGGATGGAGGACCAGAACTCTGACTTTGAACCAGGAGACTGGGGTTTGTGTCCTGTGTGAAACAAATAGTTAACATTAAAAAATTTTATTTAAGTTATGTAAATTGCTTAAGTTACTCAAGTGACATAAGTTAACTTACGTGTTAACTGACCTACGTAGTTATTTTAACCCAAACCGTGATCTTTTCTAAACCTTAACCATGTAGTTTTGTTGCCTTAACCTAACCCAGTACTTTTGAGCCTAAACCTAACCAAAATGGTGATGTTTCGAAACGCTAGAATTTTATTTTGAAAGTCTGACCGGACTGGACATATTTATTGTTGTTAACTTTACCAAACGTTGCATATTTGTTGTTGCTAAGCATTGCTAACTTGACCGCAGAGCCTTAAAATGACGTAAAAGGGCTACCCAGGGTGCAAAGGGACACCAAATGGCCAGTGAGAATGTGTTGTGCTGGTAGGTGGATTTAAAAAAACATTTTGTTTAATATTTTAATATTAAGACTAGTTGTGGTTTAATGGTCGCGCTAGATTTATTTCTATGGCCAGGAGCAATGACTTCCTAGCCTCGCATCGCATGACTAATTCACAAATGCGTATTATTCTGTAATCTCTCAGTTCATTTTCGATTTGCAAGTGGGGTTGTTAGCGGGCTGTGTTCAAGCAGGGAAAAAAAGGTGGCTTGGTCACAGACTTTCTGAAAGTACAGCTAAACAGTACACTAACATGTGTTTCTGAAAACATTTGAGGTGGGAAATAGGCATTGCATGGCCCAACCAGATCACAGATGGGTGGAAACCTGTCTGAATGGGAGATGGGCCAGACCTGTCTACCAGAGCAAGTGAAACATCAGCGCAGTAGATTTGTCTGGTTCCCAGGCTAGTTACTTCCTGGAGTCTCCACTGGTTGCCTGGCGATCTCATGTTGACAGTAGGCTCCAGGATGTTACTGCACCTGGGCCACGAAACGTGTGTATTCAGACAGAAAGCGAAGCAAATTTTCACCTTGCATCATTTAAACTTATTTGACTGCTGGGCCTTTTGCGCAGTCTGTGTTAATTTGTCCCAGACGTTAGCTAGCTAGTGCGTATGGGAGTGTGACTTTGTGTGTGTGTGTTTGTGGCAGCTCCGCCTCTGGAAAAAAACTCCAGTTCTTTCAGTCATTTTCTTCTTGTCTCGGTACATTTATAAAGTAGATTCATAAAGCCCTGGGAAAATGTTTTTTCCAACCTTTGCCTCAGTTTGCATTGCTCGAGGCGAATGTGCATGTAATCATTACGCCCACTCGTGTCTTTTCATTGATTTTACATGCAACTGTGCCACCTCTAAAATTTGCCTTGCGTTCTGTCTGAACACACCTTTACTTAGGGCAGGCTAGCAGTTTCCCACTGATTCCAGTCTTTATGCTAAGCTAACAGTCATGAGAGTTGTACAGACAAGAAATAAGTGTGTGTGTATCAAAAAATGTACTCACACACACACACACACACACACACACACACACACGCCTTGAGAGGCGCATAGCTGAAGTTTGACATCCTGTATCCTTTCATTGCTATCAACATACTTCTTTAACATCAATCAGTGTCTCTGTGGTGTAGCTGGTATGGAGCCTGACTGTAGTCCTGTAATTACCTTCTTGGTTAAATCCCAGCTGTGTGTGTGAGTGCATTTACAAAATAGGTCGACGTGTGTGTGTTCATGGACCGATAGGAATGAAAATGGGAGGCAGGCCACTTCGGAGCAGCTGCACCGGTGCCTCTGTTGGGTTCAGTGCCCAAGGAGGAGAGAGAGAGAGTCCTGTCCTCACGGTGATTGATGGAGCAACTTCCTGTCATTGGTAGGGGTTACTGAGGAGCTCTGAGGGACCATCGTTATTTCCTGATGCTCTTAAATATCCTGCTCCAAGCCACCCTACCCCCCTCTTCATCTTTTTCACTTTCTCAGTCCTTCACCCTCCTCTCTGGGAAGCCCCCTGCCCCGTTCTCCTCACTCTCCCTCTTGTTTTTACAAAGGAATGGCAGATGTTGTTTAAATATGGCCGGCTGATATCGCCATACACTAAATTATCTACACAGAATCTCACATCCAGTCATGCTTAGACCATTAGATAATATGCTGAGGAAAGTAAAAGCACTATTTATCAGAGATGTAAGTTAACAGACATATGTTAGCCTGCTAAAATTGGATATGGCACATAGTTAATGCTGCTCTCTCTATGTCTATACAAACAGTCAGGCATCAGGCCAATGGTACATATATCTCGGCCATGTTTGTCCACTCCCTGTCTTTTTACTTATTTTGATCTTGGTTCTCCTTCTCTCTATTTGTTTCTCATCCTACTCTTCCCCACCCCCCCTTTTCTGTCTCATATCTACACTGTAAAAAAAAAGCTTAAAGAAATAGTTTGACACTTTGGGAAATAGACTTATTGACTTTCTTAGTTAGGAGATTGATACCAAGTGTCTGTATGCTAAATATTAAGCTATAGACAGGTGGAGGTTAACTTAATAAAGTGGAAGAAGGGTTTCATGGGAGTTTATATGCTGGACCATGTCTTGGCCTGGCACAGTGACTTTTTTTTACTGCAGTACGGATTAAACAAACTAGATGCTAGCATATTAATAAGTGAGGTATGAATTCAAACCAAATAAGTCATTAGCAGCTGGGTTATGCGGTGGTGTATGTGGGCGTTTGGTGGGCGTGTTTGTTAAGTTCTAGAGCACAAATAATCAGAAAATAATGTATTTTCTGATTCACTGGCTTTCTTGCTACTGGTGCTCCCTCTCCTTATTAATTCTCTAGGTCGCTCCCACCGCTGTGTTTTTGCCACAGGTCGCTGGGCCAAATGAATGGGGGGGACTGGCGTTTTTGCCGCAGCACCTGATTTGGTTTGAATTCTGGCAGAGCCAGGCTAGCTGCTTCCCCCTGCTGCCAGTTATATAGGCGAAGCTCAGGTATTCGTCTCCTCCTGGCTTCATTATTAAGGCATATAGACATGAAGTTATTCATGTGACATATATTTCCCGAATGTCAAACTATTCTTTTTGACAAATAATTCAAACTCATAATCAGTCTCTTAGGCCCGATCCACACCACTGCGTTTTTGTTGTAAAACGCAGACCTTTTGCTACGTTTGCACCTCCCTTTCAGACTAAAACGGCAACAACAAATACCTAAAATGGAGAAGTTTGAAAATGGTGCCGACCCCATTTTTTGTTTCAAAACTCCGGAGAGCGTTTTAGTGGGGACGGGCAAAAACGGACTTTAGACCCTCACGTTTGGCTCTCTGATTGGGTCTCATAAGTCATGCAAAGTAGTAACACATTGCTACTTAAATACCAACTGTGGCTCAGGAGAGAGCAGGTTGCCCATTAATCGGAAGGTTGGCGGTTCAATCCCCAGCTTATCCAAGCTGCATGTCGAAGTGTCCTTGGGCAAGATACTGAACCCCGAATTGCCCCTGGTGGCTGTGAATATTAGTTTCTGTTTGAGCACTTAGGCTCAGTGAATGAATGGTGAATGCAGATTTAGTGTAAAAGCGCTGTGAGTGATTGAAAAGACTAGAAAGGTGCTATACAAATATGAAGCATTTACATTTAAAATATTTTGTGCTGTGCAAATAACACTATATCCTACACTTGTACTTGCGATGACTTACAGTCTGTTTTCCACCTCCACCGCCCCTTTTAACTCCCGTGTTACATTCAGTAATAGTCCCAACTCATTATTGGTCCATGACAAAAAAATATCTGGTGCAGTTCTTCGTCTGTACTTTATTCTTTTGCCAAATCTTACCCAGTGTACATGAATGGCCACTTCATGTGCGTTTTCAGTTGTTTTAGTATAGACGGAGATCAATTCGGATACGCAGCTAAAAGAGAGAGATCGTATTTGTTTTAAAACTGTTTTTAAACTAAAACCCTATTCACTTGTTATGTTGATGAAAATAATGCTGCCTGAAGAACAGCTCTGATTCGAAGTTCTTTATAGTTCTTTAGTGAAAATCCTGATAAATTATCATTGTTGGTTGAGTCTGAAGACAGTTTGAGGATGAAAAAAAATTGGTAGGGGTTTTTGCCTTAAAAAAGGTTCATTCCTGGAAGGTGGAAATAAGTTCAGAAAATGATGGCATGTTTGTGAAAATGGTTTACATACATCTAAATAACTAGAGCTAAACATGCAAGACCACCAGCATTTTGTTTCAAGAGTCAATAAAATCGACACTGCACTCCTAACCACAAAATATAATACTCCATTCAAACCTCCATACTTTGCTTTATTGGCAGATTCCACATGTCTGAGAAATTCACAAATAGCCTCTGTCTTCCAGTTAACGTGCTCACTCCAGGCAAACTGAGCATCACTTGGCTGGTCTGTAAACGCAAATTACACTAACTGCAAGTGACGAGGGCTGAGACAGAGGGAGAGAAGACAAAAAAACAAAGGGGTTGAGATGCAACAACACAAAAGTACAAAATGTGCAACAGTTCAATGTCTAATTAAATTTAGTATGAGGGGAATTTGCCAAGAATGGAGCCATTGTTTGAGGGCATCTGGAAAAGCCTGACATGCATCTGTGCGTGTGGTTCTTTTTAAAAACCGTTGTTCTGCAGAGGAAATGGATTTGGTTCACTTAGGTGGAGAAAAAAGAGAAAAACCATTCATCATAAATGAACATGTAAAACACTGTATTTATGGCATGTTGAGTAGAAACAACTGAGTACAACAGATGGGATGATATGCGGTTGGTTTTGGAATAAAACAGTTCAGGCCACACAGTGAGAAACTGATATGAATATTGCTTTTTGGAGATGGTTGAAATGATAAAACACAACTGCTCTGTTGCTACATAAGAGTGTCATACCATGACTGATTCAAAACACCTCAGCCATTTTCCCTTTATTGCCGAAATGTCTTATCAACTGCTTGCTATGATTTGTGTAAATACACAGGCTCAATGGACCGCCATGACCTCTTTTTATTCACTGACATGGTTCTTTGGAGGAGCACAAAGCCTGCATGTCTCCCTGATCTACTATAAGAGTTCAGCACATTTAGATAGGAACATGAAAACAATTTATTAACAAATGGATTCATGTCCCATGTCAACCTGTCAAAAGACGAGGTTTCATTGGAGGGCGAGTGCAGGGGTCTTGATGTTTGAGTTAGAGTAGTCACACTTTAAAGTATGTTTAGGAGAAATGCCGTGGAGGTAAACTCACTTATCTAGCTTGAGAAATGCTCATGATAGCAGGCCACAGAAAGTGTTTCTCAAACGGCTTGTAAAATAATAAACATAAAATGCAAGGATGAGTCATGGTCTGGATAAGCCGCTCAGCTGAGCGCTGAAAGTGTTTCCCGTGTTAAGACAAGGCTTTAGTTCATTTATCTACTTGCATTACTCCAGAAAGTCCTCAGTGGGAAATTAAGTCTTACCATGAAAAAGCAGATAAGATGATTAAATTAATGCATTTTTTTAGATGGAGAAAAACTAGATCAAGGTTGAGAAGAAATGAAGAGTCCTTTCCAAGATGATGTTTGTTGTTTTTAGTCAGGCTAGAAGCGCTTTGACAGTTTTGGTCGGTCAGGTGATTCACCACTTTCATCTAGACTGAAATCTCAACAACTATTGGATGGATTGCCATGATATTTGGTACAGACATTCATGGTACCCAGAGGATGAATTCTACTGACTTTTGTCATCCCCTTACGTTTACTTTAGCGACACCAGCATATCTCAATATCTAATCAACAGATTGGCACAACGTTTGGTACCCAGGAGTATCCATGTGGGTGATCCCCTGACCTTTCTTCTAAGACCACCATGGGGTTGACCCTTGTGGTTTTGAGTAAAATGTCTCAACATCCATTGGGTGGATTGTCATCCAATCATATTCCCCTCAAGCTGAATTCTAATAACTTTGGTGACTGTCACTGAGCCACTAGCATGGCTGTAGACTCTTGGTCTTGTTGTATGAGCTGCTGTATCAGTCTATATAACTCCAACCATGCATCCAATCTTTTGTTTCTGCAGGTCTCGGTCACACTGGCAAACTACCCGGGTGTGAAATTCATCAGCCTATTTCAAAGTGCCGTTCAATTCTACTACTTTGTACAGCATGGCGGTGGAAAAAGCTGCTCATATTGTGTTAGCAATAGCCAGGATTTCAGGAATGACTCAGGGCTGAAGCTCTTGATTCTTTCCGTTTTGTTGTGAAGTCTATGTGATTTATCAAGATAAGGGCTAGGTAGATGTGGACCTAGTATAGCTGATTCCCTACAGGAGTCATCGCCTACATCTAAGGAATGTTTTCTTTTTTAATGCAAAATCCATCATAGCAGATGAAGGAAAATATTCTTGTGCGTCTTCTTGTGCAGATTCTGACAAATACATCTGAACATCTGATGGGGTATATATTGTGGAATAAAAAAGGTTTCCACACTTCTGTCACATCTGGGTTACTGCATCAACATTTTTCATGTGCTTTCTTCAGAGGAGGAGAGAAAGGGAAATGACCCTACTTGGGTATATTTAGACTCGATTGTTAAGGAAACATTATCTAAACGATATGGCTGATAAGGGTTTGAAAAAGCAAACAGTGTGCAATTATGTAAGTAAGCAATTATGTAACTCGCCTCTTTAATTCTGCTCTCCTGTGAGCAGCTCAATTGGGATTAGCTGTGTGGAAGGCCTCATAGTGACCAAAGGATCAAGAAATAGGTGAACATGTATATTGCTAACATGTTGAAGTATTTTTGTCTGTATGGTTTCTCTATGGTTGGTTGGTCTCTATTCTTGTGACAAGTTCTCTTTGTCTCTGTTTTTGTCTCACTTTAGATGTTTCTTCTTTCTGTTCTTTGTGTTTGTGTTTTTTTCTATTGCTCCTGCTTTTTCCTCTACTCTCTGTAAATGAGTGACTGAGTAGACTTTGAATGGCTTTTTAAGAAAGCCACACCTGTCACAGAACAAAACACTGCAGCGACCAGACAGAGACTGAACAGAAACAGCAAACATATATACACAGGGTTAACGAGCAGGGCAGGGGCAACACAGGTGACAGAGATGAGGCTAACGAGACAAAGGTAGGCAGAGAGACAGCAGGGGAAAACAGACAGACAGGTTGCAAAACACAAGGCAAGAATCTAACTGGAACTCAAAACACAGAACACAAGCAGACAGATCACAAATAACCAACAGGGAAACAGAGTGGACTGGGATCAGACAAAAACACAGAGCAGATCGACATCACGCAGGCAGTGGAAAACAACTAACTAACTAACAAACAAACACCGGCCATATTGAACCCAAAACTAAAGACAAAGCTGAAACCCAAGACAGACTAAATAACAGATACAGAAAAGACTAAAATAACAAAACTGAGAATAAACTAAACAAAGCAGGCAGGCACACAGCGTGACAAGACCTCTGTGGTTTGGAGAGCAGGGGATGGTCAGGCAGGCTGGGTTCAAGGTATTGTCACACATCTGCATTAGGCAACTACAAAGTGGACATTATCATTCCTCTTAGACATCTAAGATGAAATGTTTGACTTCATTATGTGTTCACATGGATTTATTTTAATGTAAGTATTCAGTAATAAGATATCAGGCAGTAATTTCTGCAAAATAAGATTTGGAAATGATTTTTCGATGGATGTCGTTGGGTTGTACCCCATGAATTGTCAAGCTGCTTTGCTTGGATATACATTTTTTCAATACTTTAAGTAATACTTACTTCCTCTTATTAATATTTTTATATTTAGAAACTAATATGTAATGTGAAAAGGGTCGCTCATAGAGATTAAACCACAGATAATTATTACCTGACATCTTTGGGCTCACTGTTTTGGTTTGACAGTCCACAACTTTACGGTTTTGATTCACTCTTATTGTTCTCAGTGTTGTTTTCGCCACATAAGGCACCTGTTTTTAGTTAAAAAAAAAAAAGCTCTAAAACCCAACGCTACTAGCTGGCATTAAACGACAGATTGACAAAGTTAGCAACTTGCTAGTGAACATAGTGGAACATTTAGTTGCTAAAAAGCGATATATTTCCCTCAGGAGTTGGTGAAGACCAAAACAAGGATAGTGAATATTGGATTTACATTCTCCTGGTGGCCAGAAAAACAACTCAAGAACAAGAATGAAAGCTAATGTTGCTCTGTAACTGCTGTGTTAATAGATTATTGTTTGCTAACAAGTTTGCTCTCTCAACTGTAGCTTGTTATGCAGCCATCAAGTGGTCAAAAAATCAATGAATGGTGGTTAAACAGTATGCTATTAATTATTTTTCTTTAATGCTTTCTGTTCTTTTCATTTATATACATATTCAGAAGACCATTCTGCAGTAACAATTTATCATTTGTCTGCAGAGCAGCAGCTTTAAGATGTGAGGGCACTCTCACTCAATCTAGTTGTGTCTCAGGTGAAAGAAATAAGAATGCATGGCCCAAGAGTTAGTAATATGATTTTATTTTTAAAGATATATATTATAGACCTCTTTCTACATTTAGTGTGTTTTCTGTTTTATTTAGCAAAGTTTTTGTAAAGTGTGTCATTTCTTAAGGTGGCAGTGGAAAGGTTATGTGATTCTCACTTACACTTTGACCAGGATGGGTGACAGTCTCTAATGACAAACACACTATTACGACGTGTGTATAAAGCATACAACACTTACAAATAGGAAAAAGCTATTATGGTGTGACCTGCTGATTTGGACTAAAGGAAATCCCTAAATTAAAGAAAACACCTACATATGTGTCTTAATAGAGTGCTGGCCCATTACAAACTGCCAAAACAGCTTCAGTATACTTTGGCCTTGATTCACTATAAAGTGTGTGACACTGATTTAAATTATGCCAGTGGTGTTCATTTGGGTTGAGGTCTAGGACAGCCATGAGGATGTTTCCATTGCTGCTGAATAAGCAGGTTGCAGCACCTGAGCAGCTGTTATCCTCTTCAAAGGAATTTAAATTGACACATAGTCCAAGTTCCTACCTCCGCTGGGCATCTTTAGCTTCGGCTTGCTAAAACAAGACCTTCCTCCATGCTTTAGTTGGGAACTACACTGCATTGAAATACAGAGTGCAGTAGTGCACTGTAAAATATCACTCCTTTAGCTTCCCATCTGCATTGCTGTGCTGATCAGACCAGGACACGCCTCTGTCCTGCTGGATTACCTTCTCTGTCCTCACAGGTCTTGCTGGAGTTATGATATCGGATGACACATTCCCACACTCCCAGTCAGGCATGGGAGAGTGGGGTGGGTGGGTGAGACAGCGTGATCTGGCCTCACACGTGCCTCTGTCTCTGTCAGAACGGGCCCACATAGACAGGGACTGCAGACACCTACGCAGATGATCCACATCAAGATGTCCTCATGCACTTGCAAACTGTAAGAGTACACGGCATAAAAAATGTGCAAGAAATGAAAAAGCTTGCACACATACGTACATGTACACTGAGATAAGAAAGGAGACAAGCTCAGGCTGTCGACCAGATTAAGATGATTATCAGATGCTTGTGAGAAAAAGGTTAAAAAGGTTCCTAGACAGAGAAAGAAAAAGGGATTAAAGACATAGAAATTGCATGAAAGGAAGTAAAATAAAGAGAGAGTTAAAGATTTGGGAATACTGGGAAAACAGACAGTGGTAAAAAAGAATAGTTTGACATTTTTCCAAGAATTAGATGAAAAGATCCATACCACACTCAAAGGGAGTTAGATATTGCCAGCAGCTGGTTAGCTTAGTTTAGCATATAGACTAGAAACAGAACTCATCTAACTCTTTACAAGAAAGCAAATACATTTCCCAAAATATTGAACTATATCTTTAAAAAGAAATACCACTCATGATGATGGACAACGTGTCTGATCACACTGCTGTGAGTTCCTTGAGTTTTTGCGAAGTGTCTGTGACGTTCATGCTCCCACTGTGACCTTCTGTTGTAAGCCTGTGCTTTTACAACACCCCCATGGGACTCGTATTCCACAGGTCGACCGAGTGAAGGGTGAGAAACGGGCGTCAAAGTTCATCACTGTCACGTGAATGGATGGACAACGGCCATTTTACAGTTGGAAAGAATGGCTTCACACATGTCTTTGAGGGAAGATTTTAGTGGCTTTTAGTCACCGTGTATGAGTCTTCGTGAGTGAGAGGGGGAAAAAAACAAGGATTTACGCTAAATCTGTAACTAATCCATTTCCCACAAGCACCAGACTCTCTACATTTTGGTATCACCGGTTTACAACACCACATCCACATGTTCAGTGCTGGCTGGCATGTAAACAAACATGTGTTTGTGATGTTTATTGTTTCTGGCTTGAGGTTTTACCATTGAGCATACAGTTTCATCATGAGACATACTGTTGAACCACCCCTCAGAGCACAGTGCTGATTAAGGACAGATCTGCTTGTAACAATAGAAAAGATCCAAGAAAAAAAAAGCACAAAGACTTTGCAAAGTTTTTGCTGGGAATAGAGTAAAGGAGCCGGTTAGACTGTATGTTACTGATAATGTATGTCAGTGATTGTTTAGTATAGTCCTGAGGCTTGGAATCCGCCTTGCTACGCCAACTTATAAGGAAACATTCCCCATATTAAGTAAGACTTAAGGGATATACGTGATGAAAAACAATAACTTCCATATTTTTGGCCATCAGACCATTTATAACCCAAAGGGGCCACTACCCTGATTGCACACCTCCACCCATGGATCCCATTCAGAGCAGTTAGGTGGTGGTCTTTAGTTGCCTCTTGTCCACTGAGGAGAACCAGTGTTTAAATATCAAATTGCAATGGAAAACGAATTAAATGATCTCATTCACTGGCAAACACATTACTGCCGCAAATATCCAATATTCAGTGTAAGAACTTTTTTTTAAAAGTGGTGGTCCGTTGTCACTGGGTGGTTTGTTATTAGTGTCACAGGCCATCACCTTCAGCCTGGATTAAATCTCTTTAAGGGAGCCTGAGCAATGTCCCAGACTAAACTCCATACGACAGGATTTAGTGAAACAGCGTCTAAATTAGCATGTGATAGTGCATTAATGCCCCTGACGTCTTGTTTCTTTTCTTTGCCATTTCTTTCCCTCCATGGCCATGTGAAAAGGTGCAGCCAGCCAATACAAACTGGATCAGGTTATTAGTCCCATCACTAATGGCTGAGTAATAGGAGAATTCACTGCCAACTTCTGTCATGTGTTGAGAGAACTGGGATGGGCAAACTTGTTGCTGTATACCTGCCTTACACTCCAAAACAGTTGTTCTTATTCCGAGATGTTTGTAGTGTTTAGTAGTGATTAAAATATAAATTTAATTTATTCCAAAGCAATTTCATCTAAACTAGCTTTAACTGACTTTTTGGTGACATTATCACCTCTTAAGTTTATAAGGTGAATATTTTACAGTTACTTATTTACACATACAGACACAGAACAGACACGTAGCAGCACTAGCATTAATTTGGAGTCGTGTTTATGCTTCCTGGCAAAAAATCCAACATTCACACTTCTTGGCTCTCTTTTTGCTCTCCACCAACTCCTAAGGTACAATTTGGCTCTGTAATAGCTTAATGTTCCACTGTGTTCACCAGATAGTCGCTAACTACAACACTGAGGGGAACTGCAGAGTTCGATGATAATTCTCTGTAGGTTTGTCACTGTGAGCAAAACTAAACAAAAATACATCAGACATTTTGAAAAACTGACTGATCTGAAGAACTGACATTTTTACAGTGTATCCTGACTGCAGGCTTTCCAGACTGAGGCCAAAACAAAACTTTATCATGCGATCTGACTCCTGGCTCAAAGCTTCTGAGCCTATCTGCTTTAGACAAAACGCAGATTCATGCCAACGTGAGATATCCTCTATCTGACAAGAGTGACACCAACACTTGTGGCATTAAAGTACTTGCTGTAATATAATTAGTTGGTGTAGTTGGAGAAACCTGACACATGAGATAAGGATGAAAACATCCATCAGCATTTTTTAAATTTCAAGTTAATGTGTAACATCTTCTGTAAGATTGAAAACACGTGTACATTAACATTCCTGTTAAGGAAATCTTTGTCAAACAATTTATCATTAGCCTATAAAAACTCCTGCTGCTTTGTACAACTTAAGTAACCATAGTGTGCTTTCATTTTGTGCTTCAGTAAATCATTTTGTAAGAGCAGCTGTGACTTTTTTTTTCTTTTCAAATGATGGATTGTTTTCATTTGGGAGCCATATCAACAGTACATTCCATGTGGCTCATCCGGTATACCTGGTAGATGTAGTTCAATAAACCAGGAGCAAAGTGAAAGTTAAAATATATCTCTAATAAACACATTTTGGTACCCAAATGCGTAAAGGCAACACTTTAAATACCATTTTCATACCACTTACTTATATATCTTATGTGGATGTCCAAAAGTGAGAGTTCATACTGTATATCCATAGACAGTAGTTAAGGAATACATCATTGCAAAAAAGAGAGCTGTCAAGAAAACATTGATGATAATGTATCCAACCCCATGTCAATCAAAACATAACAGATATGTTTTTTGTGGACACACACACACACACACACACACACACACACACACACACACACACACAATATTTATATTACAACAATGACTTCAGTAAATATAAATAGAACAAAGGGCATGTGTTGCTCTTAGAAGGAGGCTGGCTAGAAGCAGCATAATGGCATCCTGGCTCTGGCTAAATATACGTCTGTCCACTGCGGATGCTCTATCCACAACCTGGATGACTAACTAACTAACACAGCAGTTTAAGAATTACACACATCCATTTATAATTTTTGTAGGTTTTGTTCTGTCACTAAATCCTTGTGCAAGAAAATGGTCTACATTGGTATTTAGTCTCTAATTTGTTAATGCTAATTGCTAACTTGTCAATAATCATAAACATTCATGCATAACAATAAGTTCAGCTTTTCAAAAGTTTGCTGTAGTAGGTCAATCTTTCTTTAATGTCCTGCCCCACCCAGGCTGTGATTGGTCAAGAAAAGTCACATTGATGTGCTTTTGGACTGCGTAAAAAGTTGAACATGTTTCAACAAAAGACACCCGATAAGGTTGCCCGTAGTTTCTTGAATTCCTTGATACTTTCTTTTACTTTCTCTTCTCTCTACTTTTAGTGTGTCACACAAACGATGAGCACCTGGAGGGTAGAATTTTACTTTCGAAGCTCTGTTGTGTCATCATCTGACTCTGTTCATGTTCTGTTTGTGCCCTTTTACAGCCAGGCTTTGTCAGCTTCATGTAATGGAATTTTGAATAGCCATCGACAGAGAAATGCAGGCAGATGAAAACGGGAACAGGTGAACATAACGTATTGCCCCCTGGGTAATGAGGTTTATTTAGGGTTATAATGAATCACCCAACGTGATCTGGAGATGGCATATAAGAGTACGAACTGTTGTGGTGGCAGCCCGGCTGATGGTGAGGGTCCTGTTTTTTTCTCCTTTTCATAAGTTATTCTGCTTTTTCCTTGGTTTTCTCTGTTCTCTGCCCGCCTCCTTGTGTCTCTTCCCCTGTGTGTGTGTGTGCTCTCTCTCTCTCTCTCTCCCTCCGCTCCTGAGCCCAGCCAACGACCTGCACCTGCACCTCATCAGCCACCTCGTCAGCCTGCCACACCTGCTAGTAATCAACCTCATCCCTGCCTGTATTTCAACCCCGGTTCTCCACACCATCCTTGCTTGATTGTCGTTGCCACCTCTACATTTAAGTGCACACGTATTTTGATTTCTTCTAATTTCCCCGTGCTTTGTCTCTGCTGTCACTAACCTTGTCTGTTTCCCTCCCAGGTTCACTCATCTTCGTCCTCCGTTCAGTTGGCTGGGCTCCTCCTCCTGTCCTCTCCTCCCCAGACTTCCCCCCCACAGCGTCCTCCCAGTTCCCCCTCGGCCCCCAGTGTTCCCTGGCTCTCTGGTCCCACTCTCCTCGGTTTCCCCGTGCCAGTGTTTCCCCGGCATCCACCTCTCCCTCCACTCCAGTCCCTCAAACCCTTTTCCCTCAATAAACCTCCTTCGCTCTGAGCGCTGCATTTCGGTCCTCTCTGTCACCACACCACCCGTAACAACGAACTGCTTGTGCAAAGTGCCAGTGCGCAGTGCAAGTCATGTTACACCAAAGATTAACATGTAGAAGTGCTTGTACGGCATACCGGTGGATACTGGCCAACTTCAAGCGCTGTTTTTGGATCCAAATATGCAAACTCTTAAACTAAAAGGCACAATTGTTGTTAGGGGGGGAAAAAAACTCAGATCTTCTACTTAAAAAATTTGTTATGAGTTTGTGGTTGTAATTTAGTTGAACAAAACATTAAGCTTACAGATAATCAACCATGATAAAATTCCTCTTTAACAAATCTCATAGACAGCAGTTTGTGGATTGCTGAGCCAACCCGACAGCAGCCCATCTCTGCAACAACCCTGTCACAGATCCACCAGGGAAAGGAAGAGCATGTCACAACAGATCAGCCATTTGTTAAAGTCAGAGTCACACGCTAATGGCAACAATGTGTTTTCTCTCTCAGCAGGCGCCTCAGCAGCCAATAGCCATGTTTGCTCTTGGCTAGCTCCGCTCATACCCTGCAATTTTCCAAGGATAACTGGGGAGGTTATTTCCACGCAGAGGTCAAACACAAACAAAGGGACATCATTTGAAAGCTGTGAGCAGGTTCAGGAGGAGTTCAAGGGAAGCAGGGCATCATTTTCTCAATTAGCCTTGCTGTAAGTACTTTTGCCATGATTGAGGCTTTTAGTTTTAAGCTCAATGTTTATTATCTCTATTATGACTAAATCAGAGCTGGTTTGACCAGTTCCTGTTGTCTAATTTCTTGTTCCTTTGTGCAGGACTAAACTATGCTTCAGGTGGTAGGTGTGCTTGCATGTGTTTACTTGTGTCAGAGTAGATTAGGTTTTTTGCAGACATACAGTGTGGTGTTTTTAATTAAGTAAAGCATAGAAAGGGTTCTTTCATCATATTGTTTTTGCTAGCATGGCTAACGGATGGCATTATCATTCTGCCAGATTAGGCTTGGGTGGTTTCTATTTTTTCATACCTTCCTGACATTTCACCGGGGTTCACTAAAACAACATAAAAGCTGAGCTGCTGGTAATAGAAGTTATTGTAGCATGTATGCCACTGTCTAGCCTACAAGAATGAGTCTCTAATATGCAGTTAGCCTACTTCTTACTGGGTTTCACTTATGGTTCTTAGAATAATGAATAGATAGGAAATATTTATCCTTCACCCATAGATTCGTGCTGGAAGACTTGATGACAGATGTTGCTGCAAAGGACGCTGACACATCAGTGTGCTGAACAGAGATGATGTGCACACAGCTTTGTCCTAGTTGGCTAGCTTACCTTTATCATCAGGACTACACACAGAATCCTCCCAAACAGGGGCAAAAGCTTTTTCTTTGTTACTAGTCTTGTAATGTTATCCCCACTCCTCGCAGTCGCCATCGAGTGAATCCTTTTTGGTGTGCATACTAAGTGTGTGGTTAAGCGAAAGTGGGCGTGCGGCAGGTGAATGCAGTAGAGAAGATACAAAAGGTGAGCAGTGAAGTTTGGCAGTAAATGTACAGTGTAGGTTACAGTTTGTCAGTATATTAAGGCTGCAGCTAAAGCCCCCGTGTGTGTTGTTTACCAACTGATGGGAAAGTGAACGGGGTTATCATGATGTCACGTTGAAGATGTAAGGCAGTTTCACGCAGAGGCACCTGCCTACGTTGAGCGTACACTACATACATCAGCTCAATACAGCATCTTAGTATCAGTTTAATAGAAAGAGGAGCATCTGTATTTTTGATGGTATTGAAAGCCAAACCGCCGGGATTTCTAAATATCCTGGTATACTGTAATACAATGACAAAGATTGTCATGAAATACCTTCAGAGTTGAATGGACTGCCAGAGAACAGCCATGGTCCCCAGAGGATGGATCCTAATCATTTTGTTTATACCTCCTGACTTTTCCTGTAGTGCCACCAGCCAGTCAAAGTTTTCACTTACCCATTGAAAAATGTCAACATCTACTGGATGATTTGGCATAGAATTTAGTACAGATATTCATGGTTCCGAAACACTGAATTCTGCTGACTTTGATTCCCTAACTTTTCCTTTGGTACCATCACAAGGTTGATTTATGGTTTTGAGTGAAATGTCTCGGTAAGTATTTGATTGCCATTAAAGTGCTACATTCATGTCCCCCATAGGATGAATCGGAGCAACTTTGGTGATCCTCAGACTTTTTATGTGGAACCATCATTAAGTCAAGACATTTGACTTTCCATCAGCCTCAGCTGTACAGGAGCTGAAAACTTGTTGGCTATGCCACATTCCCTTTTGCTGTCCTTGCACCTAGACTTTGGAACATCCTCCCCACCTACTTCTCTAGGTTAGCTTTTCTATAATTCCAAGACTGTGCTCTGGGTGGTGTCTGGTTGCTGTATGCTTTCTGTGGTTGTATGTGCATTGCATTTGTATGTATTTTTTAATGTTTTTCTCTTGTATGAACTTTGTGCTTGATGTTAAATGTGTAAACCACTTTGCAAAATTGTGTTACAAAGGTTCTTTATCATAAAGATTCATACTTACTAACTTTAGTTTTGTGCTAATTTACAAGTGTTAAACTACAATTGTGAACATGGTAAACATTATACCTGCTAAACATCAGCATGTTAACATTGTCATGTTAGCATACTGATGTTAGCTTAGCTCAACTGACCAAGCTTTTAGCTGCTAGCATGGCTGAAAACTCTTAAGTGTTGTTTAAAGATTCCATTGCTACTTTGACTTTCTGTATCGCCATAAGGTGCTCTCTTGTCTTCTTTATTGGTGGCAGGGTGAAAAGGACAAAGAGGACAAGAAAAGGAGGAGTAAAGGTGCCTCTCTGTCTGTCAGATGTTTTATTCATTTTGTATCTTAAAGCCAGATGGAAGAGGTTTGTTACGCAGCCTGTCATATAAATTCTTGAGACATAGGTTTGGGTTGGGCATGCAGAGAAGGAAATCAAGGGTTATTAAAGACACTAACCGTGGAAAAAGTGTGATAGTTTTCTTTGGATACAGCAGGGGAAGTTTAAGAGTGAGAGAATGTTTAAGAAAGACAGAGCCTGAAACATTTCCTTTGGGCATGTGAACCATCAGATACACCTTTGCTTCACCTAACGATTTAGGTGAAATGTAGGATCTGGATAATGCTTTTCACACTTCCTCGTCTTCTTCTGTAAAAAGTGCGTGTCCAAGTGAAGAAAACAAATCATAAGGGAGGAAAAGTGCTAAGAGGGGGCAGAAGGTTTCGGGGGTGCTCAGACAGGATGGGGAGGTTATGGCAACTGGGAGAGCAAAGGG
Organism: Micropterus dolomieu; assembly: GCF_021292245.1. Classification (NCBI taxonomy): domain Eukaryota; kingdom Metazoa; phylum Chordata; class Actinopteri; order Centrarchiformes; family Centrarchidae; genus Micropterus; species Micropterus dolomieu. Next base: position 11,537,537 of record NC_060165.1, on the reverse strand, counting down.
CAGGGAAGGTAGACAAGGGTGAGAAAGGGGAGACAGGGAGGAGAGGAGCATGAGGTGAATGGGAGGCAGAGAAGGGGAGTGTCTGGGACAGATTATCCTTGGAAGGCAATCAATCTTCCCTGGGATTCAGGCGACTGTAGGCAGGCAAATGTACGCACACAGACAAGCACGCACATACAAACACACATTGAGAGATCACCCCTCTTAACCTCATCTGTCTATCTTAAAAATTTTTTTTTTTAATCTCCCGATCTCTCCTTACACCCTCTGCCACCTTCCCTCTCCCTACAGGACTGCTCCCCCCACCCTCTTTATACACTTGAAGTTCAAAGTCAGTTGTAGATAATAGTGTTGTTTCTCAAGGTGCATGTTTGAACCTGGGGTCCCTTCAGACATATGGCTGCAATTTCTGAAATATAGGGGAATGAGCGACACACAGAGGGAGAGAGACGGACAATGTGGCGGGGGGTTCTGTTTCGGGGGAACATGAGGGTGCATTTAGCTGTGTGGAGAATCGCGCGGTCCACGTGAGCACTGGAAAATAAAGACAGAGTCTGATCTGCAGATGGTCAAATCACAGTCCTGTATTTTGTCAACAGCTCAGGCCTCAATAAACTTTGGCATCCTGGCTGGAGACGTCCAGGATTCTCCACACATTTGTAACTAGCCACAAACAGAGCACTATTTTTTCCCCCAGTGTAATTATTCTACATTTGTCCGCTTCATTGTCCAGCTAAACAAATCTCAGCTTTGCTTTAAACACATGTGACTGTGATAGAAGCTCTCTAAATGTTATTCCATTCCTCCTTGACAGCTTCTTGTCTCCATAATAAGCCACAGATGAGAAGCCATCTGTGAATACATTAAGTCTATAAAGTCTATCACCTTAGTATGGATGCCATGATGACGGGCTATGAAGCAAAAATCAATCTGCACTGCAGCAGCAGATAAGACGTGGTCTGACACGCAGACAAAATATGCTGAGAGAGTGAACTAAAGTGATTTAATTAGCTTGACATGTCAAATGCTGGAACAAATCATCTCAAGGTGATGACGACGCGAGTGGAATATTAAAACTGTAATATTGTGTTAAATACAAATTAAGTTGAAGTGTTTATTTCAGATTTCAGAGTGAGAATTATCTTGACTGAGACTTTTGTTTCTGGTTAAAAAACAAGGGGTGTTATAGATTGTTACTCGTAGGGATCCTTTTCATGATGTTGTCAGACACGTGGTAAAACAATCTGAGCCTGTCAGTGGGTGTAATTTTGATGGGCACAATTGCCCTAAATGAATACGATGCAGCCACTGCAGCCGGTTTGCGGCTGCCGGCTGAAGCCATCTACTGAACGGATTTCCAAACTTTTTGTATATAGGGCCCAGGTTTAAAAATACCTAAATGACCCTTGTCCCCTCAAATGTGAATATCTACTGTTTTTACAGTATTCCGTGATAATAATAAATATCACCTTCTGTCACATTGGGCTCTGGGAAATGTGATGGCCATTTTCCCCCATTTTCCAGACCAAATAATGAATTGATTAGTCAAGAAAATAACTGTCTGAAAAAATGAAAATAAACGTTACCTGCATCCTTAATCTTATTCATGGGGTGTGATAGGTTCCCACTCTCTCACCACTAGCCAGCCGTTTGCACACATCATTTATCAGTCACTGCTTAGATGCATAATTTGCGTACTTAAACTAAGGATTGTCTTGCAATAATATCAGTATTATTGGACAAGATGTATGGTTAAAAAATCCATTATTGGGAACACGTAAACCTGCTTAAAAAAGTCTGACAAAATTTGAATACTTTTCCCAGAAGATTTAAACATTTAAACCATAGCAGGCAGCTTGTTCACATTTATTTAAATGATGATATTCAGGTGGAAGAGTTTCATGCAATCTCAAAATATTCCCCTCTATGAAGAATGGACTCCGTGTTGAGAGGCTGGCCAAGTGTGGTTCCACGCTGCATAAAATTGAAGCCATGGATTTTGAGTTAAAACCCAAATCCCAGGATTAAATATCTCTCTTTTTGCTGTGTCAGAGTGATTGATTCCCAAAGTGGTAGAGAGCACTTGGCAGAATGTGGAGGATGACAAATAATGTCCAAGTAATGTGTGTTACTTCTTCAAGAGAGGCAAGGGCAGCTGACACATTTAGAGGAAGAAGTTAAAGCAAGCATTTGCAAGACGTGAAAGGAGGAAAGAAAGCAGAGTTGTTTTTCACAGAAAAGCCTGTCCTTGGCTTCATGCATGTTTCCAGCTCTGAGATCATTCAGAGCATCTATATTTTTTTGTTTTTTTCCCTCATCATCTCTTCCTGTTCTTAAGAAGCAAGAATACACACACACACACACACACGGACACAGATGCAATCACTCTGTCTGTTCAGCTGCCAAGGCTAAGTGCCCTGAATCTGCAAGATCTCTATCAAATTTGCAGACCCACAGAGAGCAATTTCTCAGTGTGATTGCACGTGCATGCATGTTTTCTAGGTGTGTATCTTTGTACACGTGTGTGTGTGTGTGTGTGTGTGTGTGTTCTGTGCACACACAACTCGGACCTCTGCCACAGCATTTGTTAGCATTTCTTTGTGCTCAGCCTTAAGACAAACAACTCTTGGCAGATCATGTCACATGTTCTCTCTCTCTCATTCTCACTTTAACACACACACACACACACACACACACACACACACACACACACACACACACACACACACACACACACACACACACACACACACACACACGCTGTGGTCTCTTGTCCCTGATTGATAAGATGTCTGCTGAGAGGTCTATCTGATCATTTCAACATGGTTGTGTTGACTGTGGCTTTGCCTGGCTTAAATCTTTCTCCTTTTCTTCCTCATTTCTTTCACTTTCTTTCTTTTCTTTTCTTTTGCAGCACTTTCACTCTCTTAGTTGAACTTTTCTCCCATTTTTGGTGTCTGTCAATCAAGGGGTAATAGAGATGTAATGTAGATTAAGATTGTTCTACTATTCTCGATCTTACCGATCACTGTCCTGGTTATTCCGGGAAAAAGGGTATATTTACTCCATGTACTTTCAGCTCTCCAGCTGGCTGAACAGTTTGTCATCTGAGAAATGAATCTCACTCAGTTGTTGCTCTCAACTGTAAGACACTTTGGATAAGAGCATCAGGGAGACGCCTTAGATGTAAATGTTTATACAAAGAATAAAATTTTGCAATGGATTGCATGAGATGTAGGCCCTAATGAGAAAACTGGCAAGCGTTCACAAGATGTTTTTCTTCCTCAAGAGTTGTCTAGATCATTGACTGTGTATAAAGATGAACGTCGTTATTATGCTGATCTAAGTTCAGTAAAGTTGATTTTAATCAGTTATTTTATGCTATAAAAGGGGGTGTCACATCATGATTGACAGCTGAGCTGTTGAGTCGACTGGGTGATTGTGCGGCTCCAACCCCGATCAATACTGCGCAGTCCCTGGCTCCAAATGACGTCACAAGCGCAAGAAGGCAGCGACCATACCGTTTTTATATAAAGTCTATGGTCCAGACAGAATGCAAAAGGAATTTAAGCTGTGTAACATTTAATACAAAGTCAATGTAATGATACAAGTGGATGTAAGCACGAATTGAGTTGAAGACACAACATACACGGACTATAGGAAAAAAGGAGAGAGGCTAGAGGGAAAATAACAAAGACTGTTATTAACATCTGTACAGTCATTAGCTATGTACGTACATGTATAGGTATGCTATAGCTGAACTTGAGCTGTGTCTCATTTTGGATTGCCTACTTAGAACTACTAAAAATGCTAGTTTAAACACAGCAGTGGACTGCAAAAACACTCCAGCAGTCGAATTCATGTGAATAAGGCAAGAATCCCATCTTAGAGTAAGTGAATAATAACTTACAGAAACACTGCATGCAATAATCCACCTTTCACCTTCTCTTCCTCTCCATGCTGGCTAGAGCGGTGTCATGCATTCCACCAATGACATGCGTGCTTTCAGTCCAACTCACTGGATGCAGTCAAACACTAAGCTAAAAAAAAAGTATAGACCTACACATGTAGTCTGCTATTATGTTGTTTAACAATAAATCCTAATTATTTTTCTGGTCATGTAGCCTGTTGTCAGCAGGGAAGAAAGAGAGCTCCCTAGCTGCTCCTAGCAGCAGGATCAGCACCTTAAGAGAACGCCGCAACACCCATTTCTGACAATTGTGCTACTGTAATGCATAAATTTGGCGGTTTGCTGGTCAGGTTCGGGTAGTTGATTAACTACTATTGTTGCGGGTTTGGTGGTGCATGTTGGCTCCTGTTTGGTGGTTGGGTTGGTACGGTTATTAAAAATCTCTGACCTGCGCATCACTGTTATCTGGGTACCTTTCAAGCCACAATAGTAGAATTTGAAACCCCTCCTTTGGTGCTCCTAGCGATTGCATAAAAACTACTATAGGGTAAATGAAGGGCCGAAAGCACACAAACACACATTTTTTCTCCCACATTGTCATTGTCATGTTTTTTCTACAAAAGCTTTTGCCATCAGAATTATTTAAAATATGCTACAATCAAATACAATTCTACATTTAGTAGCCTTATGCAAAAGTATACTATAGTACTTTGCATGTTTGGCATTATGAGAATTATAAAGATTGAAGTTTGTCACCTTTTGCATCCTCTCCATCTATCGTCTCATCAGTCATCAGTTTAACTGTAAACCTCTGCATGACGTTCCCTATTTGTCTGACCTCTCTCTCTGTCAGTCAGCTTGTCAGTACAGTTGTTACCGCTGCCACTCATTCTTTTTTTCTTTGACACATTTCTGTCTGTGAGCCTGCCTGTAGAAATCTTCCACACATCAGAGGAGGCTGGTTTTAGTCTGTCTGTCAGTGTCTTTCCTTGGCAGCTGCTGGGGGTTTTGTTTAAAGTGGGAGAGACTCTTGGCGATGCCTTGAATCATATGTTGCTGCATTGATAGATGTTTGAGGAATGCCCCAAGGCTATTTCAGTCTCCTCCCCTCCACTCCTTTCACTATTTCCCCCACTCCTTGTCTCTTCTTTTCTCTTCTCTTCTCTACTTCTGTGACTAATGACAAGCCCTCTAATGTGACTTTCTCTTCCTCTTTCATCAATCTAAGCTCATTCCACTATGACAGACAGACTGGAGGGATCTCCCTAAAAGAGGCCCAAGTGTGTATATATTTGTGAGTGTATATGATCTGCAGATAAACGACGATGCATTTTTCCACTCCCCCTTGTATCCGTTGAACCAGAAAACCATTTCTTTCCACTGTCATAAATCTGCCATGAAGCGGGGAGATTATTTCACTTGCAGACACAATAACTTTCTATTAGCAGGACTGTGTTTTTAATAAATTACTGATATTATGTCAATGTTGTTAATGGTTATGGTAAATGAAAATGTTTTACTTTCCAACATAAAAACATTGTGAAATAACCACGCCTCTTTTACTTGGTGTGTATGTGTAGTGTGTTTGTTCTTGTATTTCTCCATTTTTAACAGGCCTACAGGTATTCCTTTTGATGCATTTTGTGTCTTTAAGATGGTATATGAATTACAAATAAACACAAACATATGAGTGGATATTTTCAAGGGCAATTCTTTTTTTTAGCAGGGGCAACTGGATAATAGAGTACAATAGGGCATAGATTTATAATTTAACATGTATGTTTTTATTCACTATGTATTAAATTATAAAAATTTTCAAGACTGTCCTGCCTCTGAATATCAGTATCCTATACACTAGCAGCATTGGGCAGCTGCAATGCAGAGCCTGGGGACCAACTAAACCTTTTCTTGGGACCCCTCTGGATTTGCAAACTGACTTCTTCCTTCCCTAATAGTTAAAAAAAATAACTGAGAGGAATCTGAGAAAATATATCTCAAGATAAAAAAGTTATGCCAATTTAGGGTAGCGGCTGCTGTTTTGCTTCCACCTTGCAAGTGGGCTAAAATGGACTTTAGTCGTGTCAAATTTTCCGCCATCTCTTTCTTTGCGCTGTCTCCATTGTGTTCCTTTTCCTCATCTAACTGAGACTGCATCAGCCTGTGGCGGTTTTGGGGGGGATCGTGCATGCATTCAACAGTGAAGGAGGACTTTTGACTTTAGCGATGTTAGCTGGTCGCCCAGCTGACATTAGCTTGTTTGTAGCCCGTCAGAGGCGTTTTGTTTTCTTTCCTAACAACTGACTGATTAGTGCCAGAGCTTGGATGCCAGAGCTTGTGCACCGTGAACACTCCACAGTCCAAAGCATAAAGCTAAACACTGACGTAAAGAGTAACGTTACCTTTTATTGCCGTATAACATCCAAGTCACATCAAATGGAATAAATTGTAAAGTCACACACACAAAAAGTATTTATTTATGACGTTATGGCATTTACTTAATCCTACGAAAGGACAGGAAAAGATTTAAGACCTTTGTAAACGAAATGTAATACGTTGTAAATGAAATTTAATACTTTTAAGGCCTTATTTTAAAAAAATTAATTTTAAGACTTTTTAAATACTTTTAAGACACTGCAGGTGCCCTGTTGAGCGTGATTAGCAGCCCCAGCACTGCTATCTACTGTTCTACTGACCAGTTTCAACTGGTCTCCTGTCAGGTCCATGGAGCGATCTCCTTTCTTTGTGATGCTGGGATCCGAGGAAACAGCTGTCACGATGCTCCCCTGATAATGGCACTGTTGGCATGAACATTAAGTTGCTGTATCCTGCACTCCTGAGGATTAAGGACAACAGGGAACACAAGCACACCAAAAAAACAACAATCCAAAACAAGCAATGGAACATATTCTGAAGACAACTTCAAATGACCGGTACCAAGACAGGAGAATTTTTGGGACATGGATGGCATGTAACTACAGTCCCTTTTCTTAGAATCGATACAACAGCAATGGAAACATGCTCCCATGGCTTAAAGGAATGCATCTGATGTGAAAAACATTTAGTCATTAGTTTGCAATGGAAAAGGAGATGGGAAATTAGGAAAAATTAAATGCAATATCAAAGCCATAAAGGTGGTATTTAATGAGTAAACTATATTCATTGAAGTGTCATTGTGGCTTTAGTTGCAGTTTGCCATTCCTCCGTAGTTTGACTGTCCCTCTGAATAATTTCTTGTCACTTAATGATTTTTCAATTTCCTTTTGTTTTCTCTCCTTCCCTTATGATCTCATCCCCTCTTACTCTTTTAATTTAGCTCTTTACACACACATCTGTCTTTTATATCTTCTTGTATCTTTCTGTCCATTCCCATATTATTAAAGTGGTTCTTGAAATCACATTGACCTAATGCATGAGGGTATATGCACCCCATCAGATGGGAGCTGAACTCTTAAATAAGCATTATGACATTTTTTGGATTAATCCAAGATCAACATATGTCTACATGACTGATCAGCTCAATGATGTCTACAGTCTGAGTCGCATCATATAAAGAACATTTGAAATAACTTTTGTGTCAGTGTTTCAGTCCAAAGTATGGATGAGTCTACCAGAAAAACAATATGTTGAAAAGTATATCTGAAGGTTGGACATTTTTGGCTTGAGACATTTTTATTCAATGTTGTACCAGTACCTCAGTCTGGTGTTGTAACTCCATCAGTCTTTGTCTCTCATTAGGTACACAGACTGACCTTTGACCTGCTTCAGGGGCTGTGTGTCTTGGGTGTAACAGTGAGGGTGTAACAAGCAGATTGAGAGTGAGATAGTTATCATTTGAAGTGTCTTCAATATTGACTGGTCTGTATTTGTGTGTAGGTAGGAAATTCTGCATGTCACTAAAACTACCAAAACTAATATAGCCATACAATTATTAAAGTTACTTCCAAAATGTAATTATTATAGATATTTAGTTACTGTCATTGGAGAGTAATTAGTTATATTACAATATTAGTGTCTCTGAATTGTAATGCTTTACACTACTTTTGCGTTACTTTTGAGTTACTTTCACTGCTATTTAATGGGCACATTATTCTGAGTAAGATGTGTTTGCATATGTGGTTTCTAGTGATGTGCAGAGTTATATCTGCGAATCGGGTGGGTCTTTGTCATAAAAATTCACCTGGTGATTAATATGAAATAGAATGAACAGTCTCCCCATTAAGAAAGACGCTGTGCACATTTACGCACAAGGTACAGCAGCATAACATCATTGATTATTTGAATTCCCCTGACGCTCTGACAGGATCGGTTAGGGTGAACTGAAAGCAGCCTCTGTAATCATGAAAGTAATTTGTTAAAGCACAAACACATAGCATTTACTCATGATCCATCAGGGGAGCTACTGTCTTGTTAAGAGGAGCCGTAGTTTACATCCTGCCTACAATCTCGACCATCAGATTCCAGGAAATAATGTCATGGATTTGTTTTTCTGCTGCCACAATGTTTCTTGGTGTTGGTGAATTGTTAAAAAACAAAACACCACTTAATCTTGGGTTAAAGTACGTTGTAACGCGTGTTACTGAGATTGTAACAGGTATAATATTACAGATTTTTGCATTAAATTACTGCGTTACAGCAAAAAGCAGTACATTACTGTAATTTCGTTACCTTTGTAATGTGTTACTCTCAACACTGTACATATATATATATATATGTATATACAGTGTATATATGTATATGTATATATATATATGTATGTGTATATATATATATATATATGTATGTGTGTGTGTATATATATATATATATATATATATATATATATATATGTATGTGTGTGTATATATATATATGTATGTGTGTGTATATATATATATGTATGTGTATATACATAACATATTCTGAATAGAGAGTTTTGAGTGTGTGTGTGTGTGTGTGTGTGTGTGTGTAGGTATGTGCCTGGTGTCCCTGTACCTCAAGGTCCGATAATCCACTTGTCAGCTGACCGTAAAGTGAGAGTGTGTGGTCGCCATGACGGCTGCTGCGTTTGCGTGTGTGATGTGTGGCATTCCTGCCATACCAGACAATCACGCAGACTAGGAGAGAGAAAGGAGGTGGTGGGGTAATAGGAGAAAAAAGGACTGAGAGAGATCAGTCCAGGATCAAAGGCCAATGTAGATTGCAATATGAATGTTAAAATATGCAAATGTGAAAAACAAACACGTGGCATATAGGTGCTGACATCAAATCCAGAAAGAGAGAGAGAGATCCAAAAAGGTGACAGGGAACAAATGAGTACATTTTAAAACTCAGTTAACATGTAAAATTCATGGTCTGTATAAACCATGGAAGTAGTCTCTGTGACGTCACCCATAAATTTCTGAAGAATGATTGTGAAGCTGAATGAAGGTGGCTACGGCCATTGCCATCTTGGCAGCGCCTGAACTGCCTAACTCCTGGCTAATAAAAAAATGGGCAAAGAGTGTCAGTGGAGCTAAAGCAGACCAAATGAAGCCTGGTTGCTGTGGCACCTACCTGTCGCTCAAAGCGACCATGCCCTTATTTATGCATAACTTTAAGCCTCACTATAATTTAAAGGGGCAAGATAAATTCACCCCCCATAACAGTTGTCACGAATGGGGAAAAAAGACCAAAAAATACAGATCAGTTTTTTGTACATGTTTATTTCTGCTGTAAAGCAGAACATTTTAACATGGGGGTGTGTATGGGGGTTGACTCACTTTTTGAGCCAGCCTCACTTGGCCTTTCATCCGCGTTGGCTTAATTTTTCTTCCCGGAGGTTGCCGCTTGGTAAAAACGCATGTCCACTTCAGTGTTGTCAGTATGTTTCTGAAGTTCAATATTCACCCTCTTTTTAGCTAATTTTTGGGTCTCTGTCAACTCCTGAGGGAAATATCTGACTCTTTAGCTGCCCAGTGGTCCACAGTGTTCTCCAGCTAGTTGCTAACTTTTTCTGTCTAGTGCTGGGAATGTAGTGTGCAGTGCAATGTAAAGTTATGTGATCTATTGTTAATATAAAAAGTTTGGTTGTTGGTGCTTTAAATGATCTACTCTGTAATAGTGCCAAGTAAGTAGCCATTAGGTGCTGCCATTTTGCAAGATTTCTTTAGATCCCTCTATTTCATGCCAACAATCTGTTCTATAGCACTTTATTTGGTTGCTCTCTAATTTTCAACAAAACTCCTTCTTTCTTATTCCCCAGATCCCTCTGTGCTCCTTAAAGCTTAAAGCAGGATACTCATTAAGCCTCTCAAAAAGCCAAAAAGCACAAGAGCATCTTAAAACAATTATGGGTCTCTGCGTCATTAAAACAAAATTGAGTTTGAATGGACAAATGCAGCATAATACTATCTTTAAAGCTGATGATACACAGAGCAACTTTTAGAGCAATCGTGCAGGGCAACGTTGCCGTCAATGGTAATGAGTGAAGATTACTACGGTAATCCCATTCCCCCACATACTCCGCCACCCGTCCCGTACCGTCGCTATCCGTTCAAAACATAGTCAGACTTGCCACTAGCAAGATTGCCCAGCAACGTTGCTCAAAAAGTTGCCCCGTGTATCATCAGCTTTAGTAAAGGTGTTGTTAGGCAATGGATTGATAGGGATAATGTAACTGGAGAAAACAGGATCCCAAAACATCCAAGTAACCAGAGATGAACACACACGAGTGCGCACACACATACACACAGACTCTCAATGGTCAGATTTATGACATCCTCCAACATAACAGAGACAAATGGTTGTGCATAGTTGTGTGAATGGGAGGATGAATGGTGAAGCTATAAAACAGCACATAGGGAAGGCACAGCTGACTTGGCCAGCTCTTCTACGTGCTTACTGCCCTGTTCCATGAATCAGATGCTGTTTTTCTGTTCTACCTCTATTATTCTTGATAAGCCTGCAGTGTCCAAGGTTCTTTTTACCGGCCCATTTCTTTCCTACAAAAGATAAAGTCGATGAGTTGTACCTTAGTTTACTGAATCACGAATGAAAGCAAAGTGTCACATTTTAACTTGCACCATGCAAGAGCCTCGTAACTCTGATATTAGTCAGCTCCACCTTCATAAACCAGCAGGTTAGTGTCCTCAGCAGTGTCATCCTCATCCGTTGTGCACTGTAACAAACATCTCTTTATTGATTTAAAGTGCTCTCAGGTATCAAGCTCACTTTTACTACTCTGTCTTATAAAAACCACATCCTCCTCCCATTGGACGTATAACTCAAAGCAATAAAAAGATGTCTTGTTTCTTACATTTTCCACTTAAATATTTCTTCCTCTCATCAGTTTTTTTCCTTCCCATCTTGCTCTAAATTATCTTGTCTGTGTCCACCTCCCTCCCTGATATTCTCTCCCTCTTTTTAATTTTGAACATAAGCTAAAAGTTTATGGGCAGAAGTTTAGCATTCGAAGCTGACAGCAGGAAGAAATACTGTCCTCCTAAGTGTTCTGCAATGAGCCTTTCCACACTTACTCAGAAAAACAGCAGGGGGTCTGGGACAATGTGAAAAGAATTTTCACAACTCTGTCCTGCAAGTCATTACTCTTGAAAAAACACACACATGTTGGTCACCCAACTGTGTCCTTGTTCACTTATGTGTTACAATGAGAACTGGTTTGCTGCCAGAATCCTGTGGTGGGATGCACCCCTGTGAGACTACATGTACTATACAGTGTTTCTTCTTTTCAATGACAAGTAGGCACTCCTGGTTGTTCTTGACAGTCCAGACAAAATGAAGTCATGCGTTATATGTAACCCTATTCTTCCAGCAGATTTCCAGTTGTCACTTTGCAACAACACGAATGAAGACCTACACTTCCTACAAGCATCTGGTAAACACTGTGAGTTAAAAAAAAGAGGCGCCTGGTGGACACAAGACTTGAACTCGATGTTCACACTGCAAGCAACACCATTGGCGAGTCAGTGGAAGTCCATTCACTTCCTGCTGATGAGTGACCAGGGAAACTCAACAAATGTATGGACAATTAACATGCTTGTTAATCCAACCTTGGTTTTCTTTTTGGTGTGATTTTGTTTCTGGCACAGTTATAGGTTAATTTCAGCCATGTGAGACATAAGCTCTCTTCTGAAAGACTACATAAAACAATCTCTCAGACATATAATAATACATAATAATAGAAAATGTTTCAGTTTCCGTCAGCATTTTTACTTCTAGACCAGGTACATATTTTTGTTATTATGGACTCCTTAAATTTGTGCATACAATGTAAGTCAGTTATCAGGCAAAACCTTACAAAAATTTGCTTGACATCAGTCATTTGTGGCTTAGGGTCCACCCCTTAAACATCCTCTGGCTGTTCATGTTCCTCCTCATCCTTCTTGGCCTTCTTGAGCTGGTGTGGGTTGATGCTGCAGCCGGTTTGGTGACGACCACATTGAATGGGATGTCCTCACGGAGCCTCCAAATATTAAAACATCTCACTTTGGGCAGCAGGAATCAGGACTGCAGTTGGAGTTCCTGCATCTTTGATAGACTGAGTGGCATGTCCTGCACCATAGTCTTCTGTCTCTCAAAGCAGAGAAAGTCCCCATTTCCAATCATGACAATGCAAGTCAAGAATGTCAAGACTACTAGTTTCCCTTTGAGCAGCAGGTATGCAGGTGTACTCAGAAATAATTTCTCAACCACCAGAGTTCAGCGTAGACATCAGGCAGTGCATGCCTGATGTCTACGCCAGCTGCTTTTACAAGGTCTTTTGGACTGTTAAGTGTGTGTGGGAAGGCAAATGCCATTTGTGAGACTACGGAGTCAGTAAATGCATCTTGACTTGCCCCCTCAACCGGTGAGGACAGTGGGTGCCCTGCTTCTCTGTTAGGGGTATTTCAGGGTTCCTGCCAAAGACATCGCCCAGTAGGACTCTGACCATCTCTACTCCAGTGACTGCAGGTGAAGATCCCAGCATTGAACACGAGTAAGAGTCTTTCAATATGTAGGATATGTGTCTCCTGTCTAGTCCAGTTCCTCTGCTGTGAAGTCGCACCTGATGTGGATGATGTATGGGGGTCAGAATTTAAAAACCCCGGTCTCTTAAGGCACTGCTGCTGTGAGTGGACGAACTAAGTGCTCATGCTCTCAGTCAGATGGTCTTCCATGAGCAGTGGGTGGCCATGTATCAATTCCTCCAGCCTTTGTGGCTTTTAAAGTTGGCCCTTAAGGTGCAGCGCAGGAAGTGGATGGATTACTGGCGTTCATAAAGTATTCCTAGACCATCTGGGGGGTTAAGGAACGAAACCAGCATCACTCACGAAGGATAAGAACTTTAATGTCAAACAGGTTTTCTGCCGAAATCACTGATGGCATGCCTTTGGCAACGTCATACAGCAAAACTATCCTACACAAAAGTGGCTTGACTATCATTAATTCCAGGTCCTCCATGTGGTCCATATAGTTCCGGGCACTGGGCAGACTGTTGATGCATTAGGCCACACGTTGCAATGGTTCTGCTCAAAGGGTGATGGAAGCGGATGTCGTGTGTATGTGTGTGATGAGTCGGTGACCTTTATCTTTGCAACAAGATCCATGAAGCATGGTTGGCTTTGACTTTTTTAATCATGTGGCAACACAAAGATGTTAACAAAGTCCCTATCATCAGTGTGCACAAGCATGTGCCCACATGTGTTACTCTCACGAAATTTCAGAGAGAGCACTGTCCCTGAGCGAGAATTCTGTTTCTTGTTAAAACTAAAGGGTGTCGCCAGGAGTAGGGATCGTAAGGATCCTTTCCATGATGTTGTTAGACACCCAGTATAACAGTCTGAGCCTGACACAGTCAAAAAAAAAACTTTTGTGGAAGTAATTTTGACAGGCGCGTGTCCCAAAGGAATACATTGCAGCCACTGCAGCCAGTTCACGGCTCCTGGCTGAAGCCAACATTTCAAAAATGTTTGTACCTACTAGTAAAAAATACTGAAATTACACTTTAACTGTTCACATGGATGCTACATAAAGGGATCCGATAAGATGTGTTTACATGCCCCAAAGCAATTAAAAAGAATGTAGTTTTTTTGACATTCACAAAGTTGTTCCACTTGCATCTCATTTGCCAGAAATATGACAGAAGAGGAAGAGAGAATATTTGCATTTCTGCAGGCTGCATTCATATGGATTCAGGCAGACGGCAAACCAGAAAGCAGGATGGTTTGTGATGCCGGCATGGAGTACCAGCAACCGTAACGGTAGACGGCATTGCCATCCAATCCCATCCAGTTTCACTTTTTGCCATTCTCAGCGATTATCTAGAGAATTATAAGATCAGAGCTTGAAATCCTACCGGGATATTACAAGAAAAGCTGACATATGGCAGGCAATCAATACAGAGCTGTTATGTTATAGTAGTTTAACGAGCTATCTGGCTAGCTAATCACTTTGTGTAGCTGACATCACCATAGCAACATATTGTCATGCATGTTTCGTTTTGTTGCCTGCCATTCCATCTCACTGTTTTTCCTGTCCAGAATTTGTTGTCTTTCTGCCATCTACCGTCTGCCTGAATTCATGTGAATGCAGCACATCTCTAACAACAAACAGGGATGGGTATCGCTACTCGATACCTTTACGATATCGACTGAAACAGCCCAGTATCGAGTAGAATCGAAATGTCTCCAGTCAAACCAGTACTTCATTCGATACTTTTTGTAACCAGATCGCGGTAAATAACACTATTTCTATGGTTTTGCTTGCAGCCAAATACGCAGGCAAGACACTGAAAGAAAATGTGCCTGCATCCGGCGAGTCCATCCGTGATTTTAACAGCCACTCACCTTCGGCTGCGGTCTCAGGCATGCTCCTCACTGTTGCAAGTTCTTCTGGTGTCATTTAATACTTCTCTGTACATTTTTATTTGCCATTCACATCACTTGTCACTGATCGGTTGCTGCGCAGCAGCGAACAGACGATTTTGCTCACTGCGGCCTTCACTGCGGGCTGCCGCCACTGAGGCTGCTACCACTGCCACTGCGACTGCAACTGCGGCTGCTTCAGGTGTGTTTGTTTTGAACGGCTGAACGTGCAGCCTCTCTATGCCTCTGTTTGTTAGTCTCTTGTTTACTTTCAACAAATGTATCAAAAATTACCTTAAATTAATTTCCCACAACTGATTTGGTCACTAAACTATTTCACTCCTCATTCACTCTCATTCAAAAATAAAAAAATCGCAAGTTGTAGTCTTTCCCCTTATAAATACTACCCGTGAGGATCTGATACAATTTCCCAATACTTTTATGTAACAGTTATTTAAAACAAGAAAAAAATAAAACAGATAACCTTGCTTGTCCATAAAAATAATAATAGGCTACCAATCAACTACTATGGCTTCAACAGGTGGCATTTTATGCAAGGTATCGAATGAAGTACTCTATTGGTATCGGTATCACTTTAAGGGTACTGGTTTTGGTACTGGTTTTAGTTTTAAACGATACCCAACCCTAATCAGCCACAGTACAGTTAAGTTTATGTCCCTCCCAGAAACTCCTTCACGTCACCAGGTTCGCAGGCAAACATACGTAGAAAGAATACATTTCTTCCAACCAGAGAGAAATAATCGGATTAAACATTTACATGGCTATTAGGTGCTAATATTTTCCTATTTAACAGACTATCAAGGGCTTAACCACCCGTTCAGATCTGGATGGATCAGGCCAGTCTCTTCCAGTTTAGGTGGTTACATTTAATTATGATTGATCTATTATTCCTATGGTGCCTTTTACTGGAATATTAGGGTCCATGTAAAAGCATCTAATGTGACTGATTTAGTGCTACTGTACTGAGAAAAATGCCTGCCAGAGAGATGGTATCGGGCCTACCTGCAGGCCTACCTGAAGACTTAATTACCCATCCTGGTCCATTAGTCCATTATCTCTCATTTTTTCTTTCTTTGTTTCATCTCTTCCTCCATCCCAAGTATCAATCCAGACATTTCTTACGTGGGCAGTTATTTCGACGACTGCAAGGTCAAGCTGGTCTTTCTGCCCATGGCTACATTTCACCTCCTGGGAATGAGTGATGAGCTCTCATATGTAATCGCAATCCTGCATGGGGGCCCTGTTTCCCACTTACATAGCTCTTGACCTTTTTGGCAGAATTTTGCAACACCTCTGATGACTCACACAAATTGCTGCTAATAATTCACATTTAGGGAGTTTATAGTGATTGGTTACTGCTGTCATGTGAATATTGCAATGTCTGCAACTTGCCTATTCTTACTTGAACCGAACATTTGCTTGGAACTGTGTGGCAAATAAACTTTCTTCAGATACACTGTTTTGGTAAGACAACATAGTTACACTAATCTGGCTGAGGCTAGTTAGCAGGTAATTAACTGGAAAGAGTGTTACTGGTCATCCCTTATCACCAAATCAAAGACACAATGGCTACATTAGCAGCATCTCAGAGACAGAGTGAAGAGACATAGTGCTGCATTTGTCTGGAATGCGGCACCAACCCAGATAAGGAGACGGCCTGGACAGGCTACAAAGAAAGCTAAAGGCTAAGCACTAATCATATCTGTGTCTTTTTCCTCCTTTCTTTCCCACAACGCACTCCTTATTTCTCTGTCCCATTTATCACATCCTACACTTCTGCCTCAGTCTCCTTTCTTCTCCACTTTTACACTTTTTTGCCTCCTCCATATGTGGTGTGTCTTTCTCCCCCTCTCAGTTCAGCTGAAAAAGAGCCAGGAAATGCCTGGTGACAGCCCAATTCACAGTGTAAATCCAACTGTTCACAGTGTAACTTGTGCCACTGTGGCTGACCCCACTCTGTCCTGTAATGCAAAGGCACAGCAACTAATGGCTTCCTGCACACCCACTCACACTGATAAACACACATTCACAGATGAATAATAACATACTATGATGTGTGAGATTACTTAGTATAAGACTATATAGGTCAGAACACGTTGGCACGTCTACTTCCCTCTTCTTCTCTCTGTCTATCTTTGGTTCTTATCTCTTTTTAATTATCTCTCTTTTTCATCCTGAAACCTCCTCCACATGGAACTCTGAGGTCAGAGTTTGGCACACAGTGCCAGATCGGTCATCTTGGTCTAATTGTGCGTTTATGTGTGTGTATGTAAATGTAGAAGTACATGAACTTGAGTGTCTCTGCCCACAGCTGGAGTCTGCACACTGTGTTGGGGGGAAAACATTAGTAAATCCTGGCTAAGCAGACCACATCCTCTTCACCCTAAAGCCCTGGAGGTAATGAGACAGGGGGTGTTACCTCTTAAAGGGGCAGCAGGAGATGACATGGGCAAGGGAGATTGATTGCCAACCATCACTTCCTACCCTGTAAAGACTGTTTTTGGCTGTAGAGGAGGAATTCTTTTCCAATTTATTGCAGCGCATTAACTTGTGGCTTTCCTCCAGTTCATTAACCTGTACATTAACCTGTGGAAAAGTTTTGTAATTACACACTTTTACGGTTTGCTTCATGAGAAACCCCCCAGCTGTGAGTATGTAATGAGAAACAGAGTATTGTGAATTATTTTCAATGCATCATGACCTCTAAACTTCCATTTTTGTTCATCTTCAGAAACAAAATGCTAAATGAAAGTCATTTGAATCAGCTTTGCTAGCATGCAGACAAACAGTGTTGCCAACAATGACATGACTCATTTGCACTTAGGGTGGCCAGACGTCCCGAAAACTCAGGGACAGTCCCGAATTACCAGCAGTTGTCCCGACCCCTTTCCGTTTTATACTGAAAATTAGACCAAACATGAGTTTTGATTATAGCCTAATTAAACATTAAATACTGATCATTGTAGGCTATAATTCTGTTGCTCCAGCAGGGGTTGCAGGTTATCTGTACATTGTGTAAACAGCGCTGTTATAGCCACAAAGTAAGACTCGTCGTGCTCTTTTCACCTTTTTGTTTTCTTGTGGTTAGTGGAATTTACAGTCGCGAGGACAGGGAAAGTGTAGCTTCAGGCAGCCACAGCACGGCAGATAGATCTGACACCCGCGTTGTGCAGACAGATGTGACACTGCACTGATGACATAAATAAAATTAAAAAGATCATGACTTACCTACATATTCACAGTTTTGTTTTTCCTAATAACAGACAGGTGACTTCATGAACAAAAATAGTATTTTAGCGTTGTTTTTTGATTTTGACGTGTGTTAATGTTGCATGGCTACCGGTACACTCAATGTACGCTAGCAGTGCTGTTTGCCTGTAATGAGCTAATGTCAGCATGCATGTAATGATAATGCTGACATGCTAAAGAGTAGTGGGTATATTATTTACCGTGTACATCTTTGTTCAGTGTGTTAGCATGTTAACATTTATTAATTAGCATAAAACAAGCCTACTTGTTTTGCTGGGGATGGGAATTTAGCAGGGCTGTGCAATTATTAGAATTTTTATCACAATTTCGATTTTAGCTTCCAACAATTACAAAAACAAGTAAATCGAGATAAAAACAATCACGTGGTGCATGCTGTATTGCAATGACACTCATTTTGTCTTGTGTTAAAAATCCATTGCACTCTTTCTTTTACAGCAGCAACCCCTGCCCCTCCCTAAAAGCCCCTTTCTTGTGGACTTTTCCTCTACTCATAGCTTAACAATTTATATATTATTTATACTCATGCTAAACCAGGCGTATTATGCATTGCTTTGCCTGGTCCATGCTTGTAAAATAACCACTGTGTCAGCGTTTTCTAACATGTTTATGGATTTATACTTTTTATACTGTTGGTTTTAATTGCTGAATCTTCCAACAGAACACCACTGTTGAATTTCAGCGTTATGTATCGTAACGAGTGGTTGAGTAGTAACTTCTCCACTCATTGACTGTATAAAACAAGGCTCCACTCTGCAGACAACGAGGGAAAACACTGTTTCTGTCATCCTCTTGCCTCTAAGATGATGTTTAAAGTTAATAACATTCGATTACTATTTCTTATTTCATGGGCTGTTTAGGATTTTGTGATAATGGAAATGAAAATGATGCTTTCAATTTAATCAGTAATTGTGATGAATAACTGTGATCTCAATTATGAGCAAAATAATTGTGATTATGATTTTTGCAATAATGAAGCAGCACTTGAATTTAGTTAGATCTGGTTTAGTTGGTATTTAGTCATAAACCAATGTATGTTGGTTTGTCATCGTTGTGGTCACGCTTGAGAAAAGGCCTTAGTCATTACAATACATGTCTGGGAAACATGAATATCTGTACAATATTTTGTGCCAGTGCATCAAGCAAATGTTGTTATTTCACTGGATAAGTGAAAACTTTGACCTGCTAGTGGTGCTAAATGAAAAGTCAGGAGATCAACAAAATTCATCCTCAGGGTACTATGAATATCTGTGCCAAATTTCATAACAATCTATTCAATGGCTTTAAGACATTTCACCAAAAAAACAAATATGTCAACCTCGTGGTGCCTATAGAGGAAAAGTCAGGGGATCACTAAAGTCAATAGGATGCATCATCTTGGGCTCATGAATATACAAGTTTCATGGCAACCCCACACTGTAGTCGTTGGGATATTTCAGTCTGTTGTTCACCACATTAGGTGAACAACTGACACACAATGTTGTGCACATTCTCAACACAATACATCATGCTTATTCAAACTGAGACAACGTAGGTCTATGCATTGAAATCTAAGACAAACTGTTACTGTTAGTCCCACATGACAAACTCTGAAAACAAAAGCTTCCTTTTCCAGAGTGTGTGTTTCAAACATCTATACATACGTCATTCAGATATTGCATGGAATAATACGATTTTGTTTCAAAAAGGTTGATGCTGTGACCGCATCCTCTTCTCAGTGAAGGCTTTTGTTTAATCCCCTCGGTTTGATTTCACCCCTCATTGCTGTTTGTCTTTAACTTAGTGGTATAACATTGTGTCCACATCCTGTCTTCGAAGCTGTGAGGGTGGAAAAGAAATAAAAATGGCATAAATATGCTGTTCAGTTCACATGCATATGTTGGACCCACACACTGTCCATCTTCTTGTGTGAGTGCCAGTGAACTGTCAAACTTTAAACTTCAAATATGTAACGCTTTTTCCAGTGCCAAGTTTGTCCTATGGAAAACCAGGATGAGCCAACATCACTGTTCTGATTAATGTGCTGTTTGTAGCACAGCACAATGCAGGTATCCCATTGTGACATTGTACGTAAGTATACCACATGTAGCATTTAGTTCAACTGTATTACCATGCAAGCGAACATTTTCACTCATTGCAGTGAAAACGGGACTTTAAGTCTAAATGCTGGGGTGAAATACTTGTTGAGATGAGTATTTTCTGTGGCGAAAGAGATGCCAACTGAGGACAAGGCAGCGGGGAGGAGAGCTGCACAGAGGAGAGCTGGCTGTTAGCAGACATAATGGGAACCAGACCTGCTGGTAGAGAGGTAATTAAACTGCACAGCACAATGGCGTCACCACTCGTAAACTCTTCAAGAGAAGTTTTTACCTCCTAACTCTTCCTTCTTTTCCCAGCTCCCGTGTATCCAAGATCTGTAAAATAGTGATTATGTTGAATGTGGTGACAGGATTCAGCTCAATCTCATCAACTGTAGTGTGGAAAAATAAGCACAATACCCACTTAGTCCCTGGATACAGTGAATTTTCTGAGGTGGACTGAACCAAGTTTCTTGGAAATTTCTTAATGCAAATTATAGCATTGTTAACTTAAACCGTTTCACATTTACACTAAGCCTTTTCATTTAACAAAGTGATTAACAATGATAAAGAATCAGTGTTTTGCTGAAAAATAATTATTCTGCCAACAAAAGTTTTAAAAAAACACTGGTCTTTGGTGAATATTAGTCAGACAAAGTCAGACTCATGGATGCTGTTTTCTACAACTCTGCTTGCAATTTACTTGTAGAAGCAGACTGTTGAAGGTTTAGATTAGCCAAGTTTAGCCCAATTATTGGATGTCTGGTAAAGTTATGTAGCTGCAAAAGTGGCAGCTACACTCAGAGGTGAAGAGCTTCTGCAGGTGTGTGATACATGATTTTACGGTCTAATGTTTACCGTACTTCTTAACAAACATATTCACAAGTACATAAAGATGCCTCTTGTCTAGTATAGTGGAGCATTTAGCAGCTAACACCTTCAGGAGTTGGTGACTACCAAAACAAAGGTGATAATACAGTATGTCACTGTTTGATCTGCCCCAAGTGGCCAAAAATAAATTATTGCAGCTTTAATGTCTTTGTTTTAAAAGTTTAAGTTTTTTTTTTTATGCTATACTGCCAAGGTGTGGAAAAAGACAAATTACAAAGTGGACAATAACGTTATATTGTAAAATGCACATATCTGTTGCAGTTAATGTGTGTACACAGAGAGTGGAATTAATCAATATAATGGGTGATTTCTTTGTAAATGTAGACATTTATTACTTTATTAATGTGCAATGTGTAGCTTAGATAGACTAGCCATCTTTGGAGAGGTGCCAAGGTAAATCTTGCTAGATCTGTGTGGAAGTAATGTTTTTAATGCTGGATTCAACCCCAACGCCCTGCGGTAAGAACTCAGGCTACATCCACATTACTACGTTAAAACGATCGCCGTCCACACCAGTGTTTGAGAATAGATCTCCATCTGTACTAAATCCACTGAGCAAGACACTTAACCTCTAGTTGCTCCAGAGGCGTGTGACCTGACATATATATATATAGTAAATATATTAAAAAATCGCTTTGGATAAATGTGTCAGCTAAATAAATAAATGTAATGTAAAATGCACATCACGTGACCATTCATGTACACCACGCATGCGTGTGCAGGTGTAAACAGGAAGCAGATTGTCTATTCTGCAGTTGCAGAAGGCTCAATGGGGTCATGTGATAGGAGCTTGACGATCAGGGAAGGATACGCAATGACTGATAAGACCGAAGCCAACGTTTTCTAAGACCCTACCCCCAAGTTTTAAAACAAAAAAAGCGCCAGCAGCATTTTTAAACCTTTCCGTTTCAGGTTTTTGGATTTGCCGATTTAGTCTGCACAGCAGGCATAAAATGCTGCGTTTTAAAATAAAAATGTAGTAGTGTGAATGTAGCCTCAGCCTTGATACATGGTACGTGCTCCACCAGGTGACCTCCTGGGACACCCAGAAGTGGTACTTAATTCTATAGATTCCACTAATTGGGCTAAGTTGAGCTAAGTTCACTATTCAACATATCTTCAAACTGCATGCAGAGAAATACAGCATCCAGTTTGCTTTATTTCCAATCAAACCAATCTTTCCCTTGGTTTCCCAATCTTTTTTAGCTTCAAGTACATATTAGCTGTTTTTAAACAGGTCATTTTGGGTTAATCACTAGTACTTTTCTCCTGCTCAATCCACTGTCTACAGTCAAAATGAGAGCACACCCTGAGGAGGGTTCAGGGGGCGTCATGGGGGTGCAGGTCACGACCTGCCATGTCACGGTCTAACTGTGATTGACACATTATTGGAGAGGGAAGAGACCGGAAAATTAGCAAGCTAACGTAAATTTTAATGATATGTACTGGGCTGTAGAAAATGTGAGTCTTTCAGTGTGTGTGCGTGTGTGTGTGTGTGTGTGTGTGTGTGTGTACGAGGAGGACAGTGAGTTATTTTGTCCCAGAGCAAACGGAAACCATTGTTTAAGCCACAGCATTTGTCTCATAAGTGTTTGCTGTTGTGGGAATGCTGTGGTTTTTGAGTCATCGAGCAAGAACGTTGTCTTACACTAACAGAAACAGAAACAAAGTGAGGAGGGAAGAGAGAGCAGATGGAAGAAAGAAGAGAGCAAGAGAGGACACGGTATAGAGACAAGAGACAATATGTGAAAAACAGACACAGAAAGGCAAAGAGCCAGAAAGAATTTGAAAACCAAAGTTGGAAATAAAATAAACTATATGAGAGAAATAGACAATGAGATACAGATACAGAAAGAGGAAAAGCATACAGTGAAGAGCAGAGACAAACCAAGGGGAAAAAACTAAGGAAAATCCAGAGATACACAGAGGAGGAGATGTGAGAAGACAGAAACAAGAAAAAAGAGAGGACAAGAGAGAGGTAATTTCTCCCATGTCTGTCTTTTTTTTTTCTGTGATCTTTCTCAACCTCGGGCTGTGCATATCCCCAGGCCAGCCCGCCGTTGGAATTTACAGTCCTGTGGGCCTGCCTGCTAATAAAACACATGTGGACTTGTAGAGGAATGGGGAGGGACAGGGGCCTGAGAACAGCCTCTCTCTGTATCCCAGCTCACATCCATAGATGCAGAGGAACAAACCCATTCATACGTACCTTTACCGGCTAATGCAAACCCAGACACATTCACATTCTTGTAAACATATTATCTGCACATTAGTGTTTCTGCTTCTATAAACTGCTGCAGTTGATTCTGAATATGCATATATATGGATATAAATATTTGTTTAGTAGTCTGTCACCACCACACAGAAACACAAGGTAAAGAATCTCTTGCAAGGTGATATAGTTGCCATGCCAGTGGCTCTTGTTAGGCTGTACATTTAGCTCAAACCACCTGCTGTGCCATTATGTGCTCATAATGGCAATATCAACATTGTGATGTCATGATTGTGCAGGTATACTGCTTACCATTATAACCATCTTGATTTAGCATGCTAGCATTGGAACATTTGCTAATTAGCACCAAACACAAAGTACAGTTGAGACTGATGGGAATGCCATTAGTAATGCGGGTATTTTGTCATAAATGTCATTTTGATGTGATGATGGCACTAGATGAAAAGTCAGGGGTGCAGAAAAGTCACAAGGATTCATCCTCTGGTGACCATGAATCTATGTACAAAATTGTGTGGTAATCCATCTAATGAAGCTCAGGAAGTCTGTCTTCATGCTTCATTCATTCACAACTCTCTCTATTTCATTCAGTCTCTCATTCACTCTCTCTGTTCCTGCCTGTCCGATCAGCTGACCTCACCAATCAGATTCTGGCCACGATCTTCATCAGCTGATCATGCAGTCACTGTCAAACTTTAATTCGGTTTTCCTCTCAGATGCTGTCAGCTAGCATTTCAGTACAAAAATCACTGCAGCCCTCCTCCACCCCATTCTCCTCCTGCTCATCAAATGCAGGCCCAATTCAAGCTCAACAGAAGCCTCATCACATCCAGATCTCCGGCTTTTCTTCATCTCTTTTTCATATGATGGGATCTTGCTGCCAAAGACTTTTCAGATTTCTTAAATTCATTATACATTGTCAATAAATTATTATTGTTCACCCAAATAGAGTCTTTTCTGATTGAAATAGTTATAGATATATAATACTAGACCTTCCTGACATCGCCTACCCTAATCCACTAGTGTGGCTAATACACACGAAGCAAAGAAAGGATGTAAGTCATTAGATTATTATGTGGAAAAAACTCACTCTTAGAAAAACCTTTCTGGTGAACTTGATATAAAAAGTATTAGTGCAGATTAACAACACTTCAAAATACAATACTGACATTTAATAGAGTTCCTCAAATGATCTCCTTGTCTACCATTGCTAAGCACATAAAAGATCAGTTCAAACCATTTATTCCAAAATTTGTAAAGTGGATCATTGGGGAATTAGGCTACAAATGTTCCACACATGTCATTGATTTTTACTCGGCAGAGCAGAGAACACTGGCCAGAGCAAAGTGGCCTCAAGTTCAACTGAAATCAGTCCTGTATGTCTTTCCTGCGCTCTGGTATGAAATAACAAGTGACATGAAGAACACACACAGCTCTTCTTTAACCATTTGCAAAACTGTGTCTCACTGTCTACACTCTGCTATTCATAAACATACAGGATCTCTGTCATGCTTCTTCTCCTTTTGTCTTGTCCTATTATTTCTCTTTCTCTGCGATTCATCCTCCAGCTGTCCACAAAATATGTCCTTGCTCAGCTGACACACTCAAGGATTATCCCCTGCATAGAAAACCTTGCAATTAAATCTTTTATATACTTGCCTCAAGAGGAGTGTGTGTCTGACAGAGGAAAAGAGAGGGTGTGCATGCCTGTGTCATGTGTGTGGTATTGCTTCAAGCAGAGATCCTGCTTCCAATTGGGGCCCTTCTGAGTTTTGTTAGACCACAGGGGGTCGAGGAGAGAGACACACAGATAGAGAGCCCTGTCACCAAAACCTCTCCAACTCACCCTCTCTCCTCGTTAATCTCCAGTCCTCAGAGAGTCTACAAAGATGCACGTCTGGTAAAGAAATATACTCATGCTGGCCTATTGGTTATCATAACCGTTAAGTGATGAGAACACAGGAACCAATGGCATCCATACTGTAATAAAGAGCACTGACTCTGAGTGACTAGATAATATTATCTGAAAAGTCAACTTGTCGTTGCTATGAAATCTTTCATCTTTAAAATTAAATCTCTTGAAGTGTGTCTGGAGCGTATTCCCAGGGTCCTATGTTCCCTAGCTCATTGTCCTTATAATATGACATATTAAGGAGGAACAGATATTAACCATTCAAACTGCATCTGAAACATCCATCTCCCTTAAGTTCTTTTGCAATTGCACTTTGAACTGCAAAGTTAGCCCTTACCAATCTCTTACAATGTTAATTTATATCAAGGGAAACACATGCTCATAGGACCATAGCAACATAGGATCCTGGGAACATAGGGATGATGTCTTTTTGTCTACCTGATGAATGTACACACTCGTTTTTTATTTTATTTTCAATTTAACCCCAGTAGAGATATAAGGCTCTTAAGTGGCTAAATGATCCACCAGGTTCACCAGCTAGTTGCTAACTTTGTCTTTTTTGCCATGTTGTGCTGGTGCAGTTAGCATTAGGTTGTGTTTTAGAGCTTTTTCACAGAAAACAGCTGCATACTGCAGCTAGAAAAGGGGTTTATGAAAGCAGTAGAGTGAACCAACAGTCTGTAGAGCTGTAGGGAACTGCAGAGTCCGGTGATGTAGCTATATCTTTGGCTTAATTACTAGGAAGGGTCCCTTTGACATGACTCATAGTTATTTGATCCATTGTATATATAAATATATTTATTAGAGCAGTTTAAGGTATAACCTAAAAACACCTCAATGACAGGATTTTAATAATTAATCATATTTAATAATTAAACTAGTAACCATTTCAAACAATACTATTACTTTATACTTACAGGTACAATGATGGTAACAACTACCATGACCTAAATATACTTGCCCTTTCTGTGGACATTCTTTATTTGGACTTACTTTAGTTGAAAGGCTACGTGATCAGTTTGAGTTATGGCTTTTGAGACTCGTGAAAAGTCTGACAGCAGCCTTGGGACTTGTTTTGACACTGAGATATGATTTTTCACATGTTACATAATTAGGAGGAGGTAAACAAAGAGACGGCACAGACAGGGCTTCAAAATTTTTCTCCATTGTTTCTCAGGCTGTCCCGCCTCATCTGGACATACAGACCATGGATGGGGGTTGGGATGCAAGTGAGGTCAAATTAAGGCTAAGGCTGAGTCTGTATATCATTAGGATGATGGCAGATCAAAGATGGAGGGATAGGAAGGGAGTGTCTAATCATTAGATAGAATGTCATAATGTATATCCAGTAGAAGTGTCCTTGAGTAACACTAGACAGGTAATCGGCCAATCATTGCAAGAAAGTGTTTGCAAAATGTCAAAAAATACTACATGAAGGGTACTGAGAAAACTTGATCCACACATTATAGTCGGACCCAGCATCACACACAAAAAGTACTGTGAGTCGGGGGATGGGAATTGTACAGTACTGGGGTATTGTGCGTCACAAGTAATTGTACAGTATAAGGGCTTCATGTCAGTGGAAGGAGGGGCTGGAACGGTTATTTGCTCGCTGTCTGTATATTTTCTTTGTGCAACCTGTGATAATGAGGAGGATAGAATAGACAAGGCTGCAGTATATAGGCCACAGAGCAGGATTAATATATTCATTCATCTCCATCGCTGAAAACTAAATGAACTGTGTGACTTGTTTGTGGACTCATTAAAGCATATAGACTTGAGGGCTTATTCATGCTCTAGACATATTTTGGTTATAAAAAAAATCATAGACCCACTGAAAATGTGTGTCATTTTGCTAAGGCAGGTTTTACATGTTTGCCCATGGTGGATATCTCATTATGAGGTAAAGCAATTTTGTGGGGCACAGCAGACACAGGCATGTGGAGGGGGCTTCAGGCTTGTCACAAGGACTCTTCTCACTGTGTGTAAAAAGGAAATGAGTATTTAGTTTAGGAAACTTCCCCTACTTGTGTGAGTTATATCAACTGTTTCCTTTGTATACCTTTTGTTTACCTTTATTTACAGTTCCCATAAAGAATCACCAAGTTTATCAATTTGCCAGCAATTTGCTAGAATAAAGTTGCACTATTCATCACCTTTGGAGAATAAAATTTAAAGACTTTAAATTTGCAAAATATAAGGAGTTCTTGCACAAAAACCCAAATTATTGCACCTTTATTCTAAAAATAACTAATGATTTTGACTTTGGTTCATGGGTACAATTTGTCTCTGTTTTTCATGGGCCCAGGTAGCATGACTTAACATCTTACCTTGAGGACAAAGATCTCATTTTATGTTTTTTTTGTGTGTGCAGGTGCTTTTCTCTGTTTTTGCATGTCTGTATCTCTGTGAGTTTATTTCTTAGTTGTGTGAACATTAGGCTTTTGAGTGTGGGCTGGGCTTGTGTAAATTTGGTTTACACAAACCTATAATTGCTTTCACATCGCTGATCCTTGCTGCAGGCCTGTTCCTCCTGTGTCATGCTGCCGCAGTGTCAATAGCATGCCAACCCACACTATTACATACATAATTGATCATCTACATAGTGACGTGGAACCTAAGGAGTCATTGCCCTGGTGATCTTGATTGCATACACAGGTTTTTTATCTGATTATGCCGTAATTGTGTAATTCTTACTTGCCATTGTAATTAAAACTAACTGATGTAACATTTCTGTCAATGATAAACCTGATTAAGAGATTTAATTTGACATGGTCCAGGTAGCACTTGTCATTTCCAATAAGTAAGATGCAGTTAATTTTGCCTAAATTCCACATATTTGGAAAATTACAAAACAGGAAGAGGAGTAATAAGTGAAGAGGCTGGTGAACCCATCACAAATGATTTGTATAAAGGCCACAATGATCAGACGAATCAGTGCATTATCCTAATACAGGATGTCTTTTCATAGAAAAGAGGTCATGCTCAATAAAACAAAATATTTTTAAATTTTTAATGTCATTATGAATAAAATGCTGTTGGCCCTAAGGCCCATCTATTTATGCCTTTTGCACTAACAATGGTTTTATTTGAAGTGTGCATAATATGAAACCATGAGAGTGAAAAACATCCTCTTTATGGAAAAGACTCCTTCCTGTACATGAACTACACATAATAAGAGCAGGTGTCTTTGTAGGCATAAATCACATTAAATCTGTTACGCATAACTATGCAGTAGTTCTACTGTAAGCTGTAAAAAAGTTAGTGGGGTGAAAGTGTGCCACAGGTTGAAGTATGAAAATAAACTATCATTGCCAGAGGTGCACATGTGTTTCAGCATCTGATAGGTTGAGGAAAGCTGCAGTTTGACAGTGACAAGTTGAGACTGATGGGCTTGTGCTCGAGGACGAATGAAAAGTCAACCAGAGTTCAGACACAGCTGCCCGTCTCTCTGTCTGTCTGTCTGGCAGATGATCGATGTGAAGTGTCTTTCTGCATAATATAAAATCTCAGTGGAGTCAGCCAGAAAGGTTACAGCTGAAAGAGGGGCGGGGTGGAGGGTTGGCATTCAGCGGTCATCAAAATTAAAAAGGTTAGAGGAAAACTATATGGAATGTAAAGCAGGAGCAGTCATTTAAAAGATTTGTCTTTCTCTATCAACGTCTAAGGAATTAGGATGGTGAGGTCTTCACAAAACAGAGAGAACAGGCCAGAAACAAATGAATGATGAACCTTAAATAAAGACAATTTTCTATGAAGACATATTGTTTTGGAATGTAATCATTAGTACAATACATCTCTTGATTAGTCACCCTCCTGTGTAGAACAGTTAGTGCAGGATATAAACGTCAACAGTGGGACTCCAGTAAAGCTGGTGAGCTGGGAATACAAACATTGTGGTGTGATATTGCCATTTGGTCATTATTTAATAACAGCAGCAACTGGGCACAGCAAGCCTAACTAATAACTGGTCGTGGCAGAGGAAATGAGCACACAGATCTCAGTTTGTCCATTAATTTGCATATACCCACTTAGAATTACTTATTTCTTCAGCACAGCAGCACAGAGGGATAGGGGTCAATGTGTTGCGTGAGCTAACCGATTTGCCCTATAGCTGTTACGGTGATGCTATGGACTGATTTTGACAAACATGTGACTGAATGGATTCATCTGACGTTGACACACACTGCTGCCCGTGGGAAAAAGCACATTCTACATGGTAGATCATTTAATCTGACAAATAAAGGCTTTGCATGCAAGTGGGACCCTGTTGGAAGAAAGCAAACAATAAGAAGCATTTACAAGTCCTCCAAACTAAACAACAGAATAGAACAGAATCTGTCATTGTCTTCCAAAATTACCATTATTAGTGTTTTCTGATCCGGTGCCCCTTTGGCAAGACCACGGTGTTTGTCACTGTCACAGTGTGTCTTTTACAAAAATTGTTCATAAACCTTTTGGTTAAGGTTATTCAAAGACTGTGTGATTTTGCAGCACAATAATGTGACAGTACTTCTGCGTTTGTTTCTAATGGACAACTATTATTTGGCAAACTCACAAATGTCCTATGATGGGAACATTGCCGGTTTTCACATGGAGGTCATTTTAAACTAACAAATTCCAGTTTGTTTCCTCAATCGACATATCTGAAATGACTTTAAGTGACATTTTTGAATTGTATGATTTGCTTTTATAATGCTCACGTACATAGGTAAAACATCCTTCAAAAACCTGGTGAAGGGTAAACATGGTCTTGTAAGGACACTAGTTATATCATTTCTGTTGTTTTCAAATAAACAGAGCCTACATGGAGGTGGCCGATACTGCTGGTGGGAAAGCTGTAAACACTTCTGTTTGTAAATAAGTAATAGGAATAATAGCATATACAATAACATGACACACTTTAGGCTGGTGTCTTCTTGTTCTCCAAATACCCACTCAGTATACAGTAAATCCACATAGTGAACACTTAATCCTGAATGCACAGATTATAAAACAAAGGGCTGGCTAGTCCTGCGTCTCTGCAGAATTTGGAGTATTGCTTGTTATTGTACAGCAGCTCTTTGTATTAATGAGCCTACTGTAAAACACTTTTACTACCCTCTAACAACGTAAGCCATTTAATTTACAATGACTCTTAATGTGGTTCATGTGGCCTGTACAGACCCCCAGGCTGTGGAGTGATGTCGTATGTTGCTCTGCAGTCCACCTTTTAATTACCTGGTTTATTTTAAAAATACTTTATAAATAAATTTGACATTGCTTGATGTGATGGATGTGCGGTTAACTTCATGCATGGCGGCTGGCTTCCACGCCACTGGTGCGGCTTTAATGAACGCCACAGCAACAGCAGGCAGTTACACACACATACATAAAACACACATGTAAGGACACAAAAAACAGCATATATAGGCTACGCACAAAGAGAAAACACATGCACGTATGTATGTGTGTGCACACACACATGGTCACTCAAGCAAACGAGGTTAATCAAGCTAGCATTATTCCCACTCACCCCCACCCCCGTCAGCTGCTGTAATTGTTGTGACTGCCCTCTTGTTACTTCTGCCTATGAGGTTATGTTTTCTGTGCAGTTTGTTTGTTTGTCTTTTAGCAGGATAGCAGAAAAACTACTGGCCCAATTTTCATGAAACCTGGTGTAAGGATGTAGCATGGACCAAGGAAGAAACCATTACAAATTACTTTTTCACTTTCATTCACATTGCAAGATAGGTCAACACCGGTGTCTGTGAAAAATGAAGTGAATTTATTGCGAATGTGGAAACATGCATAATTATACACATAATAAACTAACTAACTAACATAACGGCCACCTCAAACATCACAGCAACCTACAACAGTAGGTGTGTAAGAAATAAGCCATCAGGTATGTGATTTATTCAGAATTCTGGATTTTCCAGAGTACGCAAAATAATAAATAATAAATGCACAGCTGAGATGATGAGCTTCAGCTAGGTGAAACCGTATTTTGACATACTGTAATTGTATATATATATTAGTATACAGTATAAATGCCTACAGTGGTTGCGCTTGCAGATTCGCATATCATAGAAGATTTGGCCTTGGTGCAGGTGTGTGCTCTCTGAATGCCCTTATCGTTCACAGTTTGTGATGCTGCTGGGTTGCTTGATTCCACCCCAACCAACTTGATTTACACTTAAAACATTTAGCTAATCCTCCTATTTTTCTTATTTACCCATGAACAGTTTTGGGCAAGTTACTTCCAAAGTGTAATACATTATAGATTGCTAGTTACTGTCATTTTAGAGTAATTAGTTATATTACAATATTACTGTCTCCGAATTGTAATGCTTTACACTACTTTTGCGTTACTTTTGAGTTACTTTCACTGCTATTTAATGGGCACATTATTCTGATAGTAAGATGTGTCTGCATATGTGGGTTTTAGTGATGTGTTATATATGCGAATCGGATGGGTCATAAAAATTAACCCTTTGATTAAAAGCGGGGTGAAATAGGATGAATTGGCTCCCCACTAAGAAATATGTGGTGCACGAAGTAGGGCAGCATAACTTCATTAACGTCAACCTCCAACAGGATCGGTCAGGATGAACTGACAGCAACCTTTAAAATCATGAAAGTAATTGGTTAAAGCATAAATACGTAGTCTACAGAAATCTATTTATGCGTTATCCCTCAGCTACTGTCCTGCTAAGAGGAGCCGAGCTCCCCTGTAGTTGCACCCTGCTTACAATCTCGACCATTGGATTCCCACAACGGGAAATAACATTAGTCTTGTAATTGTAAAGGGTATAATATTACCGATTTTTTTTAGTAATGCATTATATTACTACATTACAGCAAAAAGGAATACATTACTGTGTGTAAAAACTGCCCATGAACATGGAGAGGAACTGACTGTCTGCTAAGTTGCTGTTGCTATTCAAGCGTTCCATTCTTGCACAGCACATACAGATTACATTGATAATGGAGGAAGAGATGCCACTTGAAATTTGTAATTTGATGGGTCCTTAATTTCAGATAGAGGTAGACAAAAGTAGCTTCACGTTTCTTACCAGTGATTTTTTCAGCTGTAGCCACATAGCTAATTAAGCTAACAATGGCTTCACTAGTTGGTTGAAAACCCAGTCTCCATTTGACTTTTCAATGTTTTAAGCTGATTCGTTTTAAAATAAGAGCTCTGTACAGTGGTCTTATGTCATCATGCTAAAAGACTGAGGCTACAGCTGCACGCATCACAGGCAAAAAAAGTCAGCATTCTGACCAGATGATTCATGTTGTAGACATGAAAATAAAGAAACAGTGCTCGTGTTGCATAGTAAAGCTAGTTAGGAAAATTAAAACTGTTATTTTATCCTAACTGTTTGATTAATTTATGTTTGACTTTAATTGTTGAAAGAGGAAAGGTTTTTAGGTCTTCTAACAAAACAAGCTTCATGGGGTTGCCGTAAAATTTGAGTCGCTAACCGTAGCCTACACTCTGACATAGTAGCATCCGGGGTGGCTTTCATGCAGTGTGGAAGTACTACACAGTAGGGTGTGCGTGAACTACAATATAATACTGTATGAAATACTGCTGGCCCCGGAAGTAACGTTGGGTTATTTCTACTGTTTAGGGAGTGAGCCGGACATGCTAACATTCACAACTTATGCTAGAGCAGACAAATACGCTGGTAATCCATTCCCTACACTTTTGTCATTGTAGTTTCGGTTTCAGAGAGGGCAAGAAGAAAATCACCATTCAAACTCTTTATATGCACAGTATTGCACTTACCACTGCCACATACACAGCACTTCAACATGCAGAGAAATCCAAAGCTTGACAGGCCTGCAATACCTATGTTTGGTTGGGTTAATCATGGTCAATTAGTGGCCTTCGATGTAGATGGACATCATTGTGATTATAATGAAAAAGAATTACAATATTCCAAGATTACATTCTGAGCACCAAGTTGGCAAGCATAATATGAGCATTGCTGTTTATAAAGTTAGATTATGAGTCATTTTTGTGACTTTTCTTTAGCACACTCTCTGGCGCTCCTCTTCCTAAGATTCCACCCCTGCTTCTAAGTTATACCAGCTGACAGAAGTGAGCATGGTAATGTGGAGCTTGAGGGGGCACAGTGATACAGACTTCCCTTCTTTCCATAACTAAACCCCCACCACGTCCCGGTGGTCAAGCTGCTTCATGGACCAATGTTGGGTTTCATTGTGAGTCAATTGGGTGTGAATAACAAGCTTGGGCTTTCTGCAGGACACAGTTGGGCATTAAGAGATGATCTGCAGCAAACAACGGATCAGAGGGTGTGAGGGACAAACTGTGCAGTACTGGAGAGTTTTACACACACTTAAGATCACACAATACAGTAGTGAGGTCAATGAAGAAAGGATTACCTTGTATCTGCCAGAAACTAAGGAAATCTGTTTTATGCATTAGTACTTCTTCTGATTCATTTGAAATGGATAGAGTTCACAGGTTGTGTTATTTAGATTTAGACAGATTACTCAGAACTCATATTCAAATTCATTCAGGCAGGGCCGGAGGATTTGAAGCAGTCTAAATCAGCATATGTTTTCTTCCCCCTCTGCTTAAGTCAACAGTAATCGGGCCAGTAAGTCAATGAATAGTGTCTTTATTCCACATGGATGGCTGCAGCAAGGTTCTACTCAAAAATATCTCCTAGGTGGTCTCAGTTCAAGTGTAGGCTGGAGCAGAAGGGAATTAGTGACAGAAATCTTGTCATTTTATTCAAAATGAATAGATTAGTTTTGCATGAAACGGGAAACATGTTTCAGGTTGCCTTGAAAACTGGATTTGGAGGGAGCCCAGTAACAACATTAAAAAAGATGTAATGTGATTACCAGGCTGTTGGTTTGCACATAGATGTGACTTTAAAAGCTGCAGACTTATGATTGTGACACTTCTTGGTAGGTATCAGCTTAACTAGTCGAGGTGTCAGAGTTGTGGCGTGCACAAAGAGGGGCATAATGAAACATGATGTATGGTTTTGTGAGACAGGGAGATGGTTGTCAGGAAATGCACATCCATCAAACCAACAGCCAACCTTTTTAGTCTCTGACTAAACACTTTAAATTGCGCTTAATTTGATTGACTTTTGCAAAAGGACGTTTCCAAATCAAATTTGAACATGATGCCTAGCCTTGTCTTGTGTTTCTGCATTTTGGCAGTTGAATGTCATTCATAAGTAATTTGGTTGATAGATTTTTTCCAACATGAACAAACTATTTGTTGTGTTTTGTTTTTGTTTTTTGCGTTTGTAGATGATACACACTGAACGAATTTATTAATTTAGCGTGTTAGCATGTTAACATTTGATAGCACTTTATACATATAAGTAGAGCTGATGGAAATAACATTTCTTGTTCTGATATCTGGTCTTAAACTAAACCACTGGAAGTGAAAGTGGATTTTTGACCTCATGATTGTGCTAGATGTGAAATTACAGGATCACCAAAGTGATTACAATTCATGTTCTTGGAAAGATGAATGCCTGTACTAAATTTATTGGCAGTGCATCGAATAGTTGCAGAGATTCACTAAAACACAACAATGTCAGTTGGTGGTGGTGATCACCAAGGTCCCCTTCATCCTCTGATGATCATGGATGTCTGTACAAGATTCCATGCCAATCCATCCTATAGTTGTTGAGAAAGTCTGGACCAAAGTGGTGGAACAACAAACAGACCAACATTGACATCCTTAAAACCATTAACTATCTCAGAAAATGCTTTTAATATGTAAAGCAGTAAGTATGCCAATGTTTTGGAAAGAAACCTCTTTTTCTGCTAAGTTTCTGTCGGCTCCAAAACATTTCAGAACCATTAAATGTAACACACGCGACCTTGTGAATGTCTTTGTTTTGGTTGTGGTGAACTGAGGTCACCCTGTGTTGTGTCCTTAGGCTAAATGAGCCTGCCGAGTTGCAAAGAGGGCAAGAGTCCGTCTGAAGGGTCTCAGAGCTGATTATTCAGCAGATGTGGTCTACACAATGCAATTTAAGCAATAAATAAATCTGTTAGGATGAACGAGATAATTTTTTTTTACTTGAACATTGTTTGTGTAAAGTTTGGGCTGTCAAGTTCGATGTAGTGTGCAGACTGTTGAGTCAAGCCTGTAGGTCCAGAGTGTCGCCACTGGTTCCCCTGAGGACTAATGACCTTTGACCTGCTGGTAGCCCAGAGGTCACCATGCTTTGACCTTGGCAGTTACAAGGGTGCATTCCCACTGAGAGGATTGAAGACCTGGAACCCCAAGGCCACAAAAACACGCATTTAGCCAAACATATGTGCGCGTGCACACACACAAACACACACACTTAAAAGCATAAACACATTCAAAATACCCACTGAGCTCCTGTCATTGTTGAGTCAGCAAAAACAAACTCCTCGGCTGCTTCGTTTTGATAATCAAGTTTGACTTTGAAGGTTTTTTGTGAACATTATTAAATTTCCCTAGAGTCACAAAGTCTGGCACAGCTTTATTAATTAGTGCAATGAGTAGCGAGTGATTTACGGTGGGTCTTTGGTGTCAGAGTTTAGAGTGGGGGAAATAGGTATCATTAGTGTGCGAGACGCTCTAAGTAGTGGCCATATACACATAATGAAAGCTTTCATTAGGAATCTGAGAGGATTGGTTGTGTAAGGTGAGTAAGCATGTGTGTGTATGTGGCATGTGGTATGATATGCATGAGAGTATGCACGCATGCTTGTTTATGTGTGCCTTTTTATTTGGCTTTGTTGGGCTTCCTTTCAGGGTTACTGTATTTGGCAAAGAGCAACAAGTTTCATCAACACAAGTCTGTTTTCTCTCCAAACAGAATTTCCTTTCTCTTTTCCTCATCTTAACCTCTCATTTATTTGTGCCTTTACCACCTTCACCCGCCAAGCCTTCAAATAAGTGCTTGTCCATTTTGACAAGTCAAAGTGAAAGCACCGCATGTTTCAGAAAGGGCATTTCTCCCTCATCCCACACAACCTGCCAGTCAACCTCGTACCAGAATCTGTCTCCTCCTCTATGTTTCCATTTCAAACACATTTATTTACAATTTATTTACTCTTGTCTACCAGTATTTACATTTTTCATGTACTCAAGCCATTTCCTGCTGATCCCTAGTTACAGGCTTGCTGCATGTGCATATCATACAAACAGTACTTTATATATACAGCAGGTTAATGGTTTTACCAGGCTTTAGGAGTAGAGAACAGTGTGGCACTGTGCACTGATGTGAAGCAATAGTGTTTTATATGGTGATCCCATTAATGTGATTAGTTAATTTAACAGATGATGCTTTCTTCCCTGAGTGCTCTCAGGTGTTAGCTAGTTTGTGGCTAGCATGTGTGTATTCAGCTAAGTTGATTAGGATTGCAGAAAAATAATGGATAACTCCAAGTGGTAATAGCTGCAACCATGTACGCACATGCATCCAAGCATTCACACATTCACATACATGCACAACCTCACAAGGGTGTACAACAAATGGTTCATGAGTTATGAAAATGGACATGGAAAAGTGGTGTGTGTGTGTGTGTGTGTGTGTGTGTGTGCATGTGTATGTCCATCTATCTATGTGTGTGTGTCTTTCTACAAAGTTTGGTCATGTTACGTGAATCCATTTGGAAGTTATGTGCCGACCGGCCGAACTACAGTGAGCTATAGAGCTGCTGGTTGCAGCTAAAAAATATAGTCATTAAATTAATTTTATATGTTTTAAATTTGTTAATAAAGGTTGCTAGTCACAGATGTCCAAAGGGTTCTTGGAGATTTGTATGACACAAGCATATGAGAGATATATCTGGGCCCAGAGCCACAGAGTGATTTGCAGACATGTGTCATGGCAGAAAATTGTGTCCTCTTACATTTAATCTTTTATGTATGTTCTTTTACTATTATTATTATTATTACTATTATTATTACTAGTATTGTTATGTCTTATAGGTATATATGTGTTGTGCTTTTATCCTTAACCTTTCCTTCTTCTATACTCCTTATGTTAGTCTGTCCACATTTACTAGGGTTTAGGTCAGAGCTGTGAGATTGTTTTGGTGTTTTCCTCTCTTGTTGTTCCTCTCCTCTCCTTGAATGTTCATTCAAGGCTGAGAGAGGACCTCTGTTCCCCAAAACATAGAAACCTGGACTGTGTAAATGATTATGCATCCCTTTGCTCAGGGCCAGACGCCCGTAGCTGCCCTAGGTGGCAGGTCTCTGGACCAGCTGTACAGTATATGTGTTTTAGTACTTCTCTGTTTATTCTCTTTTGTTAAATAAATTCTTCAAAGACAACGGTAATATCATTTCCACGACAAAAAGCAGCAAGATTTTGAAGTCAGTTCTCTGGGTGACTGGTAGCCAGTTTAACAGTTTTAGAGCGGGTGTAATGTGGTCGTATTTCCTAGTTTTCCTCAGGACCCTGGCAGCAGCGTTCCGAATATGTTGGAGTCACTGAATAGCCTTTTTTGAAAGCCATGTGAATAGACCATTGCAGTAATCCAATCTACTGGAAATAAATGCATGGGTAGGTTTTTGGGTAGGTCTTGCTTGGACAGCACTCCTCTGATTCTAGCAATGTTTTATAGATGGGGACTATTGGAATTTAAATCTGAGTCCAGGATAACACCAAGGTTTCTGGCTTGACTCTTAGTTATGAGAGACATGGAGTTAAGGTGAGAGCCGACATTTTGTCTTTCTTTCTGTGATCTAAAGACAGGTATCTTGGTCTTATCTGTATTTAGTTGGAGTAAATGTTGCTTCATCTAGTCACTGATTTGCTCAATGCAGTTATATAAAGTTCCAACAGGTCCGTAGTCGCTAGTCATTTGTTGAAGAAGTGTAGATTTACATGTCATCTGTGTGATAATGGTAAGATACTTTATTATTTTTGTATTATTTGGCCTAAAGGGAGCATATAGAGGTTAAAGTTAAACTATTACAGTTACACTAGATTGGACTAACCAACAATCAACACTTTGATTTGATTTGGGGGAAACTCACAGTAGACAACTAACTAACTAAACTAAATTTGTTAACAAGATTGTTATAATCAAATGTTACCTTTAAATTATTTTCATGGGCTAGAAATTCATATATTAGCAAGATTACCTTTTGCAAGAATAGTAGGTGTTACCTTCTTCAACAGCACATCCTGTTCACTTTCCATATTTTCACAGGACACCTGCCTCATGAATGAAAATCTAATAACCTCTTCTCCAAACCTCTTCTGTGAAATGTGAATATATGCAGCACAATCACACTGAAATGTTAAGTAATGAGCAGTGCTCGCTGCCCACATGAGTGCTGCTTAACTGCCAGTGGATGAAACTAGAGTGAGTCTGCACTTGCATGACAAAACTCAGCAAACACTCTCTCTGACACACACTGCCGGTACAAAGCAGCCAATTAACCGCAGACAGCACCAGTTCATCATTAACACTGTCTCTCAGTGTGTGTGTGCGTGTGTGTGTGTGTGTGTGTGTGTGTGTGTGTGTGTGTGTTTGTGTGTGTGTGTGTGTGTTTGTGTGTACACAGAGGGATCTCTAACCTTATGTAATCTGTGTATATCCTGTAGGCTTGTCATCTGTTGGTAAATTAATCATTAAGTCCTGCTGCTGCACTGAACCATCTCTGGCCTCCATTTTTGTTCAAGCTGTGCTTCAAGCTGTTCTTTTACATAATGCTAAATCTTGTGTAAAAAGAAAATATATTTCCTCCATTTTGCATACAGTCACTTTTACAACAACAACTTTTTTGACCAAGATGTTCTTGCTCTGACACTTTCAGTCCTTCTTCCAGCTGACTGTTAAAAAATACAAGCTGTGAGTCAAACAACACCTCACCTCTCACCAACACCTCTCAAGGAAATGAACCAAAATTAGACATAACCAAAGGTTACAGGAGATGGAGCTGCATTGGGGTAAAACTAAGAGCTTATCCACAGGGGCATCTTCTGATGGCTTCGGTCCCTAGAGACTCATTGATCTCAGCAGCAGGTTTTATCTCAATTCCTGTCTTCCCTGCTGCTGCACACAGATGGTTATGTTCCTTCAAACAGCTTAAAAGGTTCTTTAAAAGCACCTTTAGAAGAGTGGAAGATTTGTGCTTTAGCAAAATAAATTAACGTGTCAGTTCTTCTTCTTTTGTCTCCGTGCAAATTATTTATTTCTCTTTTTCTCTCTCATCGATCACACACACACACACACACACACACACACACATACTCAGTGGGAGTTGGCTGCCATGGCGGATGAGTGTGTGTGATGCCAAGGCAGCAGCCTGGTGTGTGCAGTGACTGTGAGTCATAACTAGCAAGAACACAGCAAGGAGTCATGGCACCTAGTCATTACAACCCAAAACACACACGCGCACACACACACACACACACACACACACTACAGGGGTCCAGACAAAGATGAAACCAGGTGCAGTGCAGATGCAGTAGTTTCTTTGATTCAAGTTAGAATCCGTCTGTTTTGAGTTTTCCCTCTCCATCACTCCGTCTCTGTCTGTTTGTATATCTATCTTTATTATTATTTATTTCTTCTTCATCTGTACTCACTTCAAAGTTACACGATTTCCCACCCACTGAAACAATGAGCCTTAGCACCTTCAAACAACACAATCTTGCTGAAAAAGATCAACCAAACAAATAACCTCAGCAGACATTAAGCCTCCTTGTTTACATGCTTGAGGTGTGGTGGTGGTGATGACGTGCTCAGTTGCAGAAATCTTTGGTGGTGCGCCACATGCATAAATGTGTGCATACGGGTTTAGGTCTGTGAGCCTGCATGCACACGTCAGCATTCATTGCCTGCATTCGCATTAAAAGCCCCTATTAATGATCTAGAGGCGTGATTAGATGGAAGAATCGATGACCTTTCCCTCTTTTCCAGTTGCTAACCTGTAAATGTCAGCTGAGGGGAGCACAGCTGGTTAGCGCAGCACAGCATGGCACTGCTCTGGTGGCTTTATGCCTCATTGGACTCTAACGTAGCATAGTGAGGTGCAACACAGATCAGGTAGATCGCAAATGCAGAACTTCAGAACAAAATCAGATAGTCATCATTTGACAATTGTGAGGCCTGGTCTAATTACTGGGTGAACAGACAGCGGCAAATACCCCTTTATGATAATAAAGAATGAACGAACATGTTCGAGTGGACTGAAGTCAAATAACAAATGTAAATCATAACTGAAAACAAGCTTTTTTACTGTTTTGCTTGTCCACAGTATATCCCTGTAATTTGCAGAGCATCCACAGTACAAATGCAAATAGAGCGAGATGAAATGATCCCACAAGAAGTAGAGTCATTAAAACAAGTATCTTGTGATCCCTGTGCTGCAGCGACAAGGTTGTAAACAACATATGGGTTCCTGAGGGTGGCATCTTTGCTTACAGATAGTTTGTCAGTAGATGCACCGTGCAACTGGGTGAATGAAAACCATCCCTAACAGTTCTCTCGCTTTTTTTTCTTCTCCACACACACTCCTGAGACCCACCTCCAAGCGTGTTATTCCACACCCAGCAGCAGCGAGAGGAGGGCTCAAGCAGGTGTCGTGTTACAGAACTGAAACACTTTACCATTAGCCACAGCTCATTAGGGTAAACTGGTGCATC
Organism: Micropterus dolomieu; assembly: GCF_021292245.1. Classification (NCBI taxonomy): domain Eukaryota; kingdom Metazoa; phylum Chordata; class Actinopteri; order Centrarchiformes; family Centrarchidae; genus Micropterus; species Micropterus dolomieu. The sequence continues at coordinate 11,496,776 of NC_060165.1, read as the reverse complement.
TACTGGCTAATCACAGTTTGTAAAGCTCTTGTCTTACTTCACTGGGATGTTAATATTTCACTGAAGGTTGAGCTGTGAACGTTATTGACATGTGAACCTAAGTGAAAAAGAAATATACTTAAGTAGCACTTTTTTTGGATGCACTTATCATATTTTAATTGTACTATCATTATTATTATTATTATTATTATTATTTTGGCTCCTGCAATGGGTATGGGGACGTCCCATCCCTGTGCGTTGAGCCGACCAGATGAACCAGTTGTTTCCAGTGCTGACGATCTTGAGCCAGCTGCTCTGCATCCACCACAGCAACTCCGTGTTGTTGGAAGTCACTCGCGAGGACGTCAAGCCATCGGGTGCGGGGTTTTCCTCGTGGTCGTCTCCAGCCTGCAGCTCTCGGATCAAACTGGAGAATGGCTCTCATTGGATGGTCAAGAGGGAGGCGGAGGACATGGCCAAACCAGCGGGTGCGGCGTAATTGTACTATACTAAGTGTATATTAAATGTGTTATTTTGGAACAACTTAAAGTATGTTAAGTATCATTTTAGAAATACTTAAAGTCAACTTTAAGATAATTGCAATATATTTTAATATACTTAGTTGTGTTAAAATGGACCTTTACTATAATTTAAATATACTTTTTTAAATTTAACTTAAAATACCCTTTTGTGCTATACTTGAAGAACAGTTTAAATATATTTTAAATGTGTTCCCTGAACATTTTTATTAGCATTTCAGCATATTAGTAATTTATTACTAGTATACTCAAAGAGCCACTATTAATATCTTGGGAAGCTGCTTTATGAAACAATTCAGTATGAGAATAATGCATTAAAAATATCTTGCAAAATTCACTTTTAGCATAATAATAAAAATCAGTTTAAAAAAAAGTATTTTACAACACACACACACACACACACACACAGACAACTAAAAAACTTTAATTTTGTGTTTATTACAAAAATAAATTCCTGTACATTTAAAAGGTACAGCAGCATGTATCACATCTTGACCAAAATACCTTCAAATAAAAATAAAATCAGTTAAATGATGACATATGATCAGTATTACTGAAAAGTACACTATACACATCCTATCATTAATGTTACCCATGGTGGTCCCTCATACGGTTCGGACTCTGGGTCCGGCTCAGATGACCTCACAGCAAGCCGTCCCACTTCTGACACCATATGCGGCCAAAGGCGAGAACAGCATTTTGTTTAAAGTTGCTGAAACACAATATGACATCTGTTATGAGACGGGACAGAATGGACCCAAATGCAACGCTCAGAGGGAAGGAGGTTTATTGAGGGTTTACAGAGGGGGCTAGGGAAGAGGTGAGGGAGGAGAGGTGGACGCCGGGGGACGTGGACATGGAGGACCGAGGAACAGGCGAGGTGCAGGTGGTGAGGCGAGGAGCGGGGGGAGCCGGGAGGACACCGTGGAGGAAGCCCGAGAGGAGAGGACCGGAGGATGAGCCCAGCCGACAGAGGACGAGGTTGAGTGAACTGGGTTGGGAGCAACGACGATCAGGCGAGGATGGTGTGGAGAACCGGGGTTGAAATACAGGCAGGGATGAGGTTGATTACTGGCAGGTGTGGCAGGCTGACGAGGTGGCTGATGAGGTGCAGGTGCGGGTTGTTGAGAACATAGGGAGGCAGGCAGAGCAAAACAATGGGAGAAATAAAGGGAAAAAAGGAAACCAGGACACTCACCATCAGCCGGGCTGTCCCCACAACAGGAACCCCCCTCAGCGGATGCCCCCAGGCGGCCCACCCGGCTTATCTGGATGAGCCCTGTAAAAGTCCGTCAGGAGGGACTTGTCCAGGATCTGGCTGGAGGGAACCCAGGAGCGCTCCTCCTGGGTTCCCTCCAGCCCTGGTGGACTGGGCTCGGCGTACGGCGGATTCCACTTCCCAGACCACGGAGGCGACGAGACAGGAGCGCGGTAGGATGGTGTCGGGGGGGGGTCTGAGGCGGTGTCAGTGGAGTGGAGCCGGGAGAGAGCATCGGGTTGGGTGTTGCGGGATCCAGGTCGGTAGGAGAGGGTGAAATTGAACCGGTTGAAGAACAGGGCCCATCAAGCTTGGCGGGAATTTAGTCTCTTGGCGGTTTGTATGTAGGAGAGGTTCTTGTGATCAGTCCACACCAGGAAGGGGTGTTCAGCTCCATCCAGCCAGTGCCTCCACTCTTCCAACGCCAATTTGATGGCCAGGAGCTCTCGGCCCCCCACGCTGTAGTTCCTCTCGGAGGCAGTGAGGCGGCGTGAGAAGAAGGTGCAGGGATGGAGCTTGTTGTCCTCCGGGGAGCGCTGGGAGAGGGTGGCACCGACGCCCACGTCCGAGGTGTCCACCTCGACTACGAACTGGAGGGAGGGGCCAGGGTTGATGAGGACAGGGGCGGAGGTGAACAGGGTTTTGAGGCGGGTGAAGGCTGCAGCGGCTTCCGGAGGCCAGGTAAAGGGGACCGAGGTGGAAGTGAGACGGGTGAAGGGGGCGGCAACACTGCTGTAATTCCGGATGAAGCGGCGATAAAAGTTAGCAAATCCTAGGAAACGTTGCAGCTGTTTAACAGAGGTGGGGGTTGGCCAATCGGCGACTGCCTGGATCTTGGACGGGTCGGCAAGGTGCCACCCTTTTTCAATTATGAAGCCGAGGAATTGGATAGTGGGGACGTGAAACAAGGTATTCGTAATGACCGAGGGGGGTGTTAAAGGCAGTTTTCCACTCGTCCCCCTCCCCGAACTGCACCAGATGGTAAGCGTTTCTTAGATCTAATTTAGTAAAAATGGTGGACCGGGAGACAGTTGAAGACCGAGTCCATAAGGGGCAGCGGATACTTGTTTTTAATGGTGATGGCGTTGAGCCCCCGGTAATCGATGCAAGGGCGGAGACTTTTATCTTTCTTCTACAAAGAAAAAAACGGCGCCCAACGGTGACAAGGAGGGGCAAATGATGCCGGCTGCAAGGGAGTCTTTAATATACTGCTCCCTCTCCGGGCACGACAGGTTGTATAGGTGACTGGAAGGGAGAGGCGGGTCCGGGAGGAGGTCTATGGAGCAGTCGTAGGGGCGGTGGGGGGGTAGAGACAGCGCCTGGTCTTTACTATAAACGAGCGCAAGGTCATCGTACTCACCGGGCACCCCGGAGAGGTCAGAGGGGATGGGCGGCGGGGCAGGTGAAACATGATTACCGGGGTTTCGAGCAGACAAAAGGCAGGATGCGTGACAATTAGTGCTCCAATTCCTGATCTTGCCCCGAGACCAGGCGATGTTGGGGTTGTGAGCGACCAGCCAGGTGAGACCCAGGACCGATATCTAGGAAATTCTCGTCAGCGCCTGAGTCAATGAGGGCCCCCGAGGGAGAGAACTACGTCTCCCCACACGAATGTGGCGACGGGGTGATGGGTTTCGGCTCGCCAGTAGCCCCAAAACTACTGACGAGCCGAAACTTTTGGCCGCACGGGACAGGCAGGCAGGAGGTGGCCAGGCTTGCCGCAAAAAATGCAACGACAATCAAGCGAGGATGGTGTGGAGAACCAGGGTTGAAATACAGGCAGGGATGAGGTTGATTACTGGCAGGTGTGGCAGGCTGACGAGGTGGCTGAGGAGGTGCAGGTGCGGGTTGTTGGCTGGGCTCAGGAGCCTACAGTTAGTAGAAGCAGCATTAAAATTTAAATAATTAAATAAATATGTGGCGATAACCGCAGTTGATCAATGAGCACTGCAAAGTGTAACACCTCCAAACTAGTTCCCAATTGACCAACCAGTGTATAAAATAAGCGGGCAACAATAGAACACGCTGTACAAAATATAACCTCCAAATTTATTTGTATAAAATAGACATGCAAAGGGTTAAAACAAGACTGAGGCTAAGATAGTTAAAAAGAGAGTTCAAATGGGGGAAACTGTTAGTTAAACGGAATGCAGTTCGTCGTGGCTGGGTGTGCTCAACTTCGTCTTTCTGCGTGGGCGAAGCCAAACACAACAGGAACGGGTCTGCTGTTGGTCACAGACTGGTCGGTTGTAGCCTCACTGCTTGGGCCTCTGGTAACTCAACTAAGTAGCGATGGCTCTACACTGGCAGCTCCCCAGACCACGACCCAGCCGTGTACCACACTCTTGCAAAGAATCAGCAGCCTCAGCACATCCGCACACTGCACACAGGAGACAAACAGAAGACTCTGAACAATATCAGTTTATAAACCATCCCATACAGACACTACCACCAGCCCACATAACAAGAGCTACCCCCAAGGAAGAAGACAGTCAAAATCACTCTGTACCTGCACACAGGAGACAAACAGAAGACTTTTGAGCCTAGTGTGTGGCTGGTTAAATAGTTTGCAGATGGATGTCATGCCCAAGCACACCTGTCTGCCATTAGTCCATACCCATGCAATTAACCCAAGTGCAAAACCACACCCACCAAATGCACACTCACTCTAAGTGCTCACCCCTCACATACCACTGCACTCAAAATTGGCTGATACACAAAGTGTCTTAAAAGGTCCTATGCAGGTGGATGCATAATTTGGCAGAATAGATGATGTAGGCTAATTTACCTGCCGAGATTTGAGTCCACCTCTTTTCTCAGCATAAAAGGGTGTTACCACACACAAGGTGCATCTAATTCTCGGCAGGCAGGCAGGCAGGCAGAATTCGTCACAACACCCGGGGCTGCAAAACGTCACCATGATGTCACATCACCATGACATAACATTACCTCATGGGAGCAAGGCGGTGGCAGGCGGCAAGTCTGGCGCACACGGTTGTTTTTCTCTGGCTGCACAAAGTTGCAACCACCTTTTGCCTGATCATTGTTCTAAGCTCACGGTAAGCTCACGCAGTCTACCGGAGGTAAATTGTGTCTGACGGTGCTGTTTTTATACCCCGCAGTCACCTGCATCTCACATTAGACGAGCCTATCAAATCGGCGAAAGTCAGCCGCAGTCATCTCGAACGCACCTACTGACTACCAGTTATGAATAGCGTGCTATCTTCGACAGCTGTAGGCCCATTCTAAAGTTAACATAGCTATCCTTATTGGCTAGGCTCCTTACATGCTTGCTAATAACTTTTTTAAAGTGTGCAGTGGTGTTCATGATACCAACCATTCAATTCACAGAAGGGTTGTGTGCATGCAGGAGAGAGAGAGGGAGCGACCAAGTGAGGGGAGCGAATATGCGCTGTGCAGCACTGCAATTAAAATGGGTCGCCAAATTTGCTTGGGCAGCTGTTAATTTACCTGGGCGGCCCGTCCAAGTAAAGCCTATGTGTGGGAAACACTGAGGTGAAATGGTTTTCCACAAGGGACCTGTCCCAGTAAATGCACAGTTCTTCCATTACAACATAATCAAAAACATTACATAAACACTACTGTGCATTCAGCCAAGTAGCTGTATATGATAAAATGTTATTAAACAGGTACAACAAATAACACAAACATACAGACTTGCTTAACAACTGGTCTGTCTGCATGTCATTTCACATTAACACAGCAGTCAATTTGTGAAATACAAAAGTAGCCAATTACTTAATGTATAACAATATTTTAAATAAAATTATTTTTTCACAAGAATATTTGTTTATTTAGTCTGACCCTACAGTGTAGGCTACGCAGAGGCTACGCTGTCGCCTGACGTGCACCTCCTCCAAAATGTAACATCGAGTCGACGCGGACCGGACTGGGTAGCCTCGCAATGCCTCCGAGCGGACTGGAAGTACCCCGTGCTTTGAAGTAACATTTACTAGCGGCCAAAAGGGTGACTGTAACACAGTGAATCAATATATTTGGACGTCACAAGTCGAGCGAAATGACAGATTCTAATGTCAGAATGTGATCCATTCGGTTGGATGGATCAAATATCAAAATCAAAATCAAATATCCATATATCAAGTCAATTCAATTCAAGGGCTTTGTTATCATGAAAGTTTTAAGAATAATGTTGCCAAAGCAACACACTATAATTTGGACAGCACACAATAACAGTAATGTGAACATCCATATCCATTATTATAATATATAACATCATATGTCATCTGTGCACATCATCAACACTGATAGGTGGTAGTCTGCATAATAAATACTTTTAATTTTGATACTTTAAGTACATAATGGTGGTAATACCTTTTTATTTATACTTAAGTAACATTTTGAATTCAGAACTTTTATAGTAATGGGAATATTTTTAAATGGTGGTATTGCTACTTTTACTTAAGTAATCTGATCACTTCTTCCACCACTGTTGATTTATAACTTGTCAGACTCTATTGTTTACAATACTGCAGCAGAGTAATTTGTCAAAGCTGTGTAGACTGTAGCTGTGAAAAATTATACCTGTAATGTAAATTTGAAAAATGCCCTGCCCCCAGTGCAGATCTTTGCCACAGCCGATTTTACTTCAAAATATTGGTATCAGCATTGGGTTGCATGATTTAATCAGCCAATAACTGTGTTTACATGTGGACTAGCATCCTGGTTATGTGTTGCGCATGTAAACATCTTTTGAGGATACTGTGGCATGTCAACACCTTGTTCTGTATCCAGGTTTCTGAAGATGTTCAGAAATCTGGATAGACAAGGTGGCTGAGATGATGAGAAATCAAGACACAACTGTACACAGACAATCTGAAACCTGGATACTATTAGAATCATGTATTACCGGGATAAAATAATAAAATGTAAATGTCATATCCAGAATAAGATCAAAACCAGGATAAGACTCAAAACTGGAATACTAGTGTGCATGTAAACACACTCATTATTGTATGCATCAGCAGGCACTAATCCTATCAAATATCTCTTTAATACACACCAAATTTATATTAAGCTGTTGTATGGACAGAGAATCATCCCTGATGGCAGCTACACACTTTGAACATGACTTTTTTTGTAAAATTATATATAAATAACTTCTTACTTTAAAGATAATGTGGGAGATGTTTGATGCCCAAAAGGGTTAAAGTGTTTTAAGGACATATCCAAAATGGGGAAAATTGTTGATCTTTGGCACAAAATAGTGTATATCCTACTTTGAAAAACTAAATGACTAAAGGTGATCTACATATTTTGTCTTTCACAGTATTTGTGTCACTGTCCTGTCTGCAGTACTACTGACTAAATGAAACAGTGTTTGATTGTTTATTTATAGTGATATCTATATAGCACACTGTCTGTTATATACTGTATTTTGCACCACCCTGATGCCCCTCTGCCAAGTTCTCCAGTGTTTACTTGTTTTAATTCATTATTTGTTGACATGTCTCTCCAACGGTCTCTAAACCAAAACAAATCCATGTCTATTTATTGCACTTGGCAAATAATGTGATTCAGGGTCTGATTATGAGTGTCCGGACTTGGCTCAGCGCTGCTTTCAATACTTCCGAGAGATGGATGAGAGACGAAGCAAGGGGGTGGAGAGTGGTAGAGACAGAATGATAGATGGACCAGGCACAGAGGAGAAATGTTTAGTGGACACAAGCCACAATATCTGTCAGAGGAGCTAAACCCAACAGGGAGAGCCTTCTCAAGAGAGTTTCAGCCACTCCTCTCCACTCTGTATGTCCCACCCATATTCCCCCTCTTTCCTTCTGTTTTTTAAAGCGCTTCCCTCCCCTGATATTCCTCCATCTGTCTCCCCTCTTCCCTTCCTTCTTGCTTCTCTTCTCCCTCTCTCCTGCACTCTTCACAGAGGTGATGACAGAACTTCACTGGCAAGTGTTGCACAGATGAACCTCCAGAGCCTTTAGACACACATGCACAACCATACACAAAACACATGTTGAATGGATTACTTCAATCTTACCATACCCACCTGGACTGAGGAGATGGCAGTGGAACATACAGTGAATCCTGCAGCCAGTCTACATGCGTTACAGTGCAAGATTTCTTACCGCCATGCTATGAGATCCCATTCTGTACCATGTATAGCAATATAAGTGTGGTAATGCATTAGCAGGGTAGCCTTCTGCCCTAGGAAAATACTCTTGTTTGCTTTCTTGCTGAGTTAGGTAGGATGATCAATGCCACTCCGATGTTTTGTGCAGTTAATATGAAGCTCCAGCTAGCAGGCAATTAGCTTAGCTTAGCATAAAGACTGGAAGCAGGGGGACACCATACAACCACAATGTGTAATTTTCATACTTAGGTTTTTGTTTGGATTTAACAAATAAAATATAGCCTAATGTGTTAATTATAGAGCTTTAGAGGTGCTGGAGCAGGATTTTGTTAACTTTTGACAGAGCATGGCTAGCGGTTTCCCTCTGTCTTTATGCCAAGCTAAGGTAACTTGCTGCTGTATATTCAGCATACAGTCATGAGAGTGGTAATAGAAAGAAAATCGGTACATCTTCCAAAATATCAAACTATTCCATTAATTTGCAGGTCTTGATGAAATGCTATTTTGGTTTCAATTCTGCAAATAATTCATTTCTTTTCACGTCCTCTGTGGATCTACAAAAGTAACCACTGCAAACTTTGGTACTTGTGTCTTATTTCTAAATAAATAATCCCCAGTTCTCTGACAACAATCTGACATAAGACTGTGTCACACAGCATGTAGTGCAAACACAAAACATATTTATCATAAGTGGTCATCAGCTTTTTGATTCATTTGTTTTTATCCATGGGGAGATTGTGAATGAGTTTAATTCGAAAAAAGCACAATTGTGGATGCAAATGCAGCTCGAAAAAAGGACTGTGGTCAGTCTTTGCCAACTGGATAACTGGATAAGTCTCTAAATGAAAAGAAAAAATAAGAGAGAAATGCTTGGAAATACAGGCATATGTTGATACTGTCCTGTGACAAAAAGGCTGACTGATCATTCAAGAATGCATTTGGGTCCACACAACACTACATATGTGAACAAAGGTGGGTGTCACCTTGTGTTAAAATGACCCTGCTGATGAGAGAAATTGTACTGTTTGAGTATTTTTTCTTCTTTATCTGGATTATGTCTTGTAACAGTGCCATTGCTGCCAGTGGACACAGACCAACTCTGAGCATTTGAGGTTCAAATCATTGAGCTCTAAACATCCACACAGCAAGTGGAAACATCTTTAGCTTAAATTTGTTTGCTGTCATCAAGTAACTGATATCAAATATGCAACTCTTATTAAAAAGACTTGGAACAGATAACAATTTCTGGAGTAATTCATACTGGTGAACTTAATACAGAAAAAGATGCATCAAACTAACTCATTGATCTCCAAACTATACATATTAAGTCAATATGATTTGGTGCAGGGGTCTGTGAAATTGGCAGACACATTTTTTGTTGCCAGAAAGTGTTTTGTTTCTTCTCAAAGAAAGCAATGACCACATTATCTGGCTAAAAGCTACACTTGTTTTCTCTCTTGAGCCTGTGGGAGCCTGGTTTTACTGCTGGACAAGGCTGTGAGCATTACTTAAGGCCATACAGTGCACATTTCACAGGGTGTAGGTTGATAGGAAGGCATAAAACACAGCATTGCATCATCGCTGTATATAACCTATATGTTATAAGAGCCAGATCGCTGATTACGCCCTGTGTATACACATTGTGCACATATATCATCTGAAACACAACACAGCTGAGAGTTTCTGTGAATGTGTGTGGGTAAGAGGTCTTATTCGTACATCAGAGAGACTGTCCATGTGTGTAACATGTGTTTCTCATTGGGTTTAATTGAGTTTCATTTGCCTATCTGAGCCAGGTTCTCACCTCTAAAGCCTCTGGGTTAATGTGCAAATGGAGATATGAGACAGCTTGAAAAAAAGATTGTTCCAAGGTTACAGATGCAAAGAGGGGAAGAGTAATGCTTCTGACCACTTATGATCGAATGAATGAGTTGGGTTCTAAAAAGTTTTAAAAAGAGTATAGGAAGAGTTCAACATTTTGGGAAATACACTTATTAGCTTAGCTTTCTTGTCGAGAGTGAAATGAGAATATTAATACTGTAAAAAAGAAGCTACTGATAGCAGTAGGTTAAATTAGCAAAAAGACTGGAAACAAGGAAACTGGCTCTGTCCAAGGCTACCAAAATCCGCCTTCCATAAGACTCATCAATTAACTTGTTGTATATCAACAAGGTAGGTCAACAAAATAGGCAGATTTTGAATTGTCTCAAAACGAGATATACGACTGTTACCAGTCCAACAGGTCAGGTAAGGACAGGATGTAAGTCTTGTCTGTTTAATCTGTGCAAAAAACAAAGTGGAAAAATTTCACATTGTGGTTTTATGGGGGTTATGGTGCGTTCCATTTGACGTGGCAAGTCGAAATTTCTGAGTTCAAAGTCACAAATTTCAAAGGGAACACTCCCCTAAGTCGGATTTCCGTCTTTGAAAGTTGGGAGAACAGCACTACCCGACTTTGGGATCCAAGATGGCTGCTCCGAGTATCAACAGTTAGTGAAAGCTGTAATTTATACTGTTTATTAGCACTGTTTATTATTATTTTATAATAATATATATAATAGATTTATTATTCAGTATTGGAGGTCGGTTCATTTTAGGCCTTCTGTGTCATATCCCACCGCAGGGATTGGGGTCACCACTCTTTAATCCTCAGGAATTTTGTTTTAAAAGTTCAACAGCCACATGTATGTGTAGATGAAAAGCCAAGTCAATAATCATGGTCAGATCAGTGTAATCAAGATACTTGCCAACCTCCAGACATGATAGCCTTAATTTTGACCAAACCTAACCATGTATTGAGTCTTCCCTCACAGAATCTGTGCGTCAAACCAGAGACTGTATTTCTTTAAATTCTAGAGAATGTATGGAATATTAAAGTTCATAATAAGCAAGAGCGTAGGTTTTGCTTAAGCAATGGATGTGCCACTTAATTAGGTGTGGGGTTTGGGGGTCCTCCACCAGCAAATTTTTAGCGTTAAACACGTCATTTCCTGCATTCTCATGAAATTTTCTGCACCAATTCTTGCATTTTCTGCATCAATTTATAGTGGAAATGTTTTATTTAGGCTATGTCAACGGTTGGTGTATGGCTTTCAAGCATTCTGTATTTCTTTTTGAAATACTTTCATGATTTAGTCTTCCCTCCTCTTTGTGTCTTTGTTTGGGGAAGTTCTTCTTTAAATGTGGCACATTTTCACCTCAAGGATAATTTAATTCATTTTAATTAAATTAGAAACTCCTGCACTGAATGTTCAAAACGTTTTGCATCTATCCCACATAATTGTGTAATTTGACATCTCCAGAAAGATTTCTATGAGAATAAAGTCATCATTTAATCACAATACACAATATTTTTCGGAATCTCCCCGCCTTCATCAGTCTTCATTACTTGCTCTGCTGATATGATAGGATCCCAGACAGACAGACACAGAACCCGTTTGGAACTGTATCGATGAGACCTGTGCAAAACAAAACTAACTGAAAACGCTTCACCAAAAATCCTCACATGTTAACTTCAGCATCTATGTGCAGCTCACATTCCCAACAAAGCATGGCTGTGCTTCAGATTATACATTTTTATATTGAAAACCTCTACCAGCTACGTTACCCGATGAGAAACACTCACTGCGCGAGACGCAGCGTCCGCCGCGTATCACATCAGCTGGGTGGTTATAGGCTACATCAGTTTTTCCAATGTGTGAGAAAATTTATGTCTGGCGTGAGGGCATGTGAAAAGTGTCAATTACGTCATGCAAAGCAGAAACACGATGCTACTGACCAGGTTTTTGACATGGTAATATTCTGTACCGTGCAAATAACACTTATCTGCCTACACTTATACTGTGCATGTCGCCATTTACTTTGCGACGACTTCCAGTCCAGTCTGTACTGTGGCAGTGGAAAGACCGCCTGGAAACAGTCCCAGCTCCTTATTGGTGCATGCATGCAAAAAAAAAACTGCTCTGATTCTTCCACTGTACCAAATATTCTGTAACAACGGAATAGACCATCTGCTTCATGTTTACACTGGTACACGCATGCCCAGTGTACCTGAACGGCTAATAGATGTGCGTTTTCAGTCGTTTTAATATAGACGGAGATCAACGCAGCTAAAAGGCTGGTGTGGACAGAGATGATATTCGTTTGTAAACTAAAATGGAGTAGTGTGGATGGGGCCTGACTTGTCATGGTAACTTGTGACATCATTCCCAGCTCTGACCTCTGACTTCTGAGGTAAATGGTACTTAGAGCCAGGCTAGCTATTTCTCAGTTTCAAGTCTTTGTGCTAACCTAAGCTAACTGGCTGCTAGCTGTAGCTTCACATTTACCAAACAGACATGACATCTAACTCTCTGCAAAAAAAGACAATAAGCGAATTTCCAAAAATGTCAAAACTATTCATGTAACATCTAGTGGGAGGGCACAAAAAAGACTTCATGCTACAAACCTGATGGTTCCAAAAGGCACCAACTTTTGACTCATATCACAAATTAAAATAAGTCAAGCAAAGTCGCCGGTTTTCTTGATAAGTCTTTGATGGACAAAATGATAATACTGTTGCCAAGTGAATAGCAAACAGTTGGAGTTGAACACTTCATCTGCAAGAGAAAGACACAGAGTCCCCTGGGACACCTCAGTTAGGGAACGTTCAAAGAACTTTCAAATAGAGTATTTTCCTAATATTTTATCTGCCTTTGACGCGTTGCGGTCTGAACTGTAGGGAGGGTTTGACGTATTTGGCTGCAGTTGTAACAACGGCAGGAAAATTCATTTCTGGACTGCCAAAAACATTTGTTCTCCCTGGCCTCCCAAGCCGAAAGTGCAATTCGAGGTCTTTCTTCTCCTCTCCTCTCCTCTCCTCTCCTCTCCTCTCCTCTCCTCTCCGTCTTTCTTTGGTCCCTCCATCCTCCTCTTCCCTCCTCCCTCCAATCTTCACTCTTGCCCTTGGCTGACATATCCCCTGGATTTTGTATGTGTGTGTGTGTGTATGTTTCTGTGTGAGACATTCCTCAGTATAGTCCAGGAGCTAAGTGCTGTCACATACTTCCTCCCTGAGGCCAGAAGCCTGAGGAGGGGGAAGAGGAAGAGGAGGGAGGTTGGAGTGCTACTTGAAAATACTTTTAAAAATGCAAAAAAGGTGCACAGGTAAAAACAAACAAAAAAACCACAACTTTGTTCATGTGCACAGAACACACATAACACGCACATAAAATCCAACAAGTCCCTCCGATGAGCATGAGTAGTTGATGAATGTTCAAGATTGATGATGTGATATCATGTACAGTTGACAGGTTACTTCCTTTATGAGGCTGAAACATAGATGTGAGCCCCCCCAACCCCAACCTTGCAACACCCATCTGCTAGGTGTGCATGTATGTGTGTGTGTTTCCCTCTTCCCTAAATGCCTGAAGTTGTTTGCTTTTTAGCTCACCTCAGTACCCCACCCCCCATGCACTCACAGACACACTCGTAAGAGCAACTTCTTGTAAAACATGTTGAAACAAACAAATGACACAACTGTCACAGAAGTTAGTTTGAATAATCATCTCACTCCTCATGGTTCGCATACCTGCGCCTGACTCGAAGTGATCTACTTAAAGTTTAGCTGAGACACCTAATATTTTGAATAAATATATTGTTATTATGTTCAGATGGCCCAATTGACACTCCTACTGTAGTCTTACCCCTCCACTTCAGTAAACAATACATTTGCCTTCACCTGCTCAATTCACAAACGCAACACAAGATGAATCTGTCGTCATTAAAGTAACCGATAGCAGCTTTGAAACACCCAATGTTGCATCCACTTGTTTTACTGCTTTGGAGATTTGATTGTGTATGGTGGTCGTTGGGTCAGTTAAGGCTTAAACATTAGACAATGTCATATAGGAGTGGTTTAGTATTAACTCAGTGAGGTAATCACTTTAAGATCTAAGATAGAGAAGTAGCAGAGTGACTATACAGTATAGTCACAGATTTGAAACAGGCAACAGCAAACACAAGTGTGTTAAAGTACTGTCAGTGTCCAGATTACATTGTAAATTATAGTGTACATAAAGATCGAGGGATAATGATTTATACATGATGTAATGTGAAATGGTATCAATATTGTATAGCGTAATGTGGATTTCTTGTGTGATTGTTTGCATCTTTGATGTAGTAGTTCTTAACATTTACTTTAATACATGTACTTTCCATAACTCATATTTAAAGTGAACTGCATTCATTGACCCTTAATATTTGGACAAATGATGACATTAATTACTGTGTGAAATATTCTGTGATTGGTGTATCCGCTTGGTCTATGACCCTCAGAGTTTACTGACACTGAAGGTTAATGATGGCAATTAGAAATGAGTGCTGCCGTGACCCACTATCCAAACCCTAAATCTTGAGTTACAGGATGACCAACACACAGTCAGTCGTTGAATTGCAGATGTGGATGAGGCTACTGCTGCAGGACAAACATAAGTTTTAGTGCTAACCCTCTTTGCATTTACATAGAGACTTGAGTTAAGGGTTTGGATTTTAATGGCACAATCTTGATGGAAGGAGCAGTAATGTGGACTTCAATTGTAAATGACAGGTTTGATCCCTACAATTTTAACTTTTATGTCAAGTCTATTTTATTTATGTAGCCCAAAATCACAAATTTGCCTCAAAGCGCTTTACAGTCTGTACCGCATATGACATTTGGACAAAGAATGATGTTCCTCCAAAAAACCTTAAAAGGGGAGAGAAAAGGATGAAAAAAGGATCACCCAGATGTCTAAAATATGAAATTAATTACGGACACAGGAGAATTCTTTTAGCTCATCAATAATAAATGCTAACTATCCGGTTCTTTTTCTTTTGCACCACATTTGTTTGCCCCAACCAATCAGAAACCAGATGTTTAATAGCAAACTCAAAAGCATTTTTATATTAACCAGCGATAGACCCAGATGTTCACTTTAAAATGTAGCAGACTTAGGGATACAGACATATTTGAATCTACCTTTCTTAATGGCTGCCATGAAATCCGTAATTTTATGTCAGTCAAGTGTTGTTCTTTTGGCCAGGCAGTGACTGACATGTCCAGTAATTGTGCTCAGGAGTGGAGACGCAGCAGGAAGCGGCAGGCAACAATGTGGTGACTTCCATCCACTTGAGTTGAGCTTAACGACCACCCAACCTTATATGGTCAAAGATTTAGAGTTAAACAGCCAGGTTCTCAGGGGTTCAAGTGCCTGACAAAGTGTTCAGGTATGCCAGCTATGGTAGCTTAACTGCTGGAGGTCCTGCACAGGTTTAGAGGTAGCGCGCCGGATGTCCTTAATGTCCTTTGCCTAATTAAGGCAGTTTGAGAGAGGTATCACCCCAGGAGTTGTTTGTGTGTGTGATTAACATTTAACCAGTGCACTCACTCAGTGTCCCACACCTGTCTAAAAAAACAGCACACTAGTGAGTCAGGAAACTGTGTACATGTATGTGTGTCTGTGAGTGTCCCTGTAGGGGCGCACCGACTGTTGATTTGCTTCATTCAACAATTACCACTCAGAGGTGGCAGGAATTCCAGAAATGAGGAAGGATCTCGTTCCACTCAGAGCCTTGCCTCTCATAAAAATACCTGAATTAGTTGAACTAGTAGGCTAAGCTGCTCTTGTGTCATACCACATCTGACCCTTGAAGGTCTACTTGTCATTCTGAGTTATGTATTCCTCTTTAAAATGGTGTGAATGCAGGTACAGTTGTTACACTTGGACAGGACACTGAGCTTTATACAGCAATCATTTTGCATGTTAAAATGTTATTTTACTTTAAAGTTTGACATTTTATATGACATATTCTCCTTTTTTGCCAAGAGTTAGATAAGGAGATTGATAGTGCTCTCATGTATGTACAGTAAATAACCATTAGAAAGATCATAGGTTTAAGACACTTCCACATTGTTACGAAGCCAAAGTGAAAATAAAAAAGACACATTTTAGTGGAGCACATAAAAACCACAAAAGCCCGCTGCAAACCAATTGATACAGGCTATTTACCGTACCGACATGAGCATGGTATCAATCTTCTCATCTAACTCTTGGCAAGACAGCAAATTGCGTCAATCTCCCATTTGGGGTGAATAAACACAATGCACAAACTGTATGTTAGCAAGCACCCATAGAAGTGTGCCTGTGTGTTTGTTTGTCCGGGATTTACGCAAATTTTTTGCTCAAGCATGTTCAACTAGTGCGGATATGAATCCATGATTTAATGTGACTGTTAGAAAATACAGAAGTCCTTTCTGCATTCTCCCCAAACGTTTCGCCCCAACAAAAACAGCCCATGTAGCCATGTATGTATGGTCACAGCAGCATTTGAAAAAGGGAGCTGCCACTGAAGTCCCCTCCAGTAACAGAGATGACACAGGCACGATAGACTAATTACAGGGGGAAAAGACAACATAGATTACAGGTAGATAAGTGCAAAGAGTGACATGCATTTACTATAACGTATCCTGGTTAAAGATTCACAGAAAAGGTTTGTAGTTTTTGTGGGAAAATGTTATTTTGCTTCTAATCTCAAGAAGAAGGAAGCTCTACCCTTAGTTTGTTTTTAGCAAGGCAGTCAGAGTAGCGAAGGCAGAGGATAATTCAGACGACATTCTTGTTCACTGTCTCTTCCAGATGATGTTTTGGGCTGTCCGGACCATTACAAAATGCAGCCAAGATTCACAAAGCTTGATTGACAGTTTTCCTTAAGGCCAAATCTGGAACCACTTACCTCATTCTCACAAAGGGGGTTGGAGGTTTTGAAGCAGGGTTATACAGGGTCACAGAACGAAGGGGCCCAGTGGGTCATAACCAGGAAAGGAACCAGATTGTTTTTTGCATATTGCTTGATGAATATCCAAATAATTTTACCAGTTAGCTAAATTTGAGCTAGTAGCCAAAGCTTCTAGTACCAACACTTAGCTTATGGCTATTTGTAGTTTCCTCAGCTGGTTGTTATCTCATCCATCTGACATGACTTTTATGCAGAAATTCATTCGTTGGGTTTACGACACGGTGTGTGGTTATCCAGTGTTTTTAATGACCAGCTATCACCTTTCAGACCAGTCGTGAAATCACATGCCATATCTTTTTGTTTCACTTTCACTGCTGTCAGATATTCTACACTGGAGTGAAGCAACATGAGCAGAGGAGCAAACTGTATATTCCCAGTCCAACAAATATGACAAATATCTTGGATAATTAAACAAGGCCACTCCACTACTGATCAGATTGGTATAGTTCAGGTAAGATGCCTTTTGCTGTCTCCAACAACAAGACACGCTGATAGGAAGATAACCTCCTTGTGTGGCAGTTTGTCATTCACTGTTCATGACATCCAAGCTGCCGTCACAAAGCGCAGAGTCCCACATCAATCTGGATTGTTTTCAAAGCAGTGTTCCATAAAGAAAAGAGGAGAGTTGGATGAAAAGGCAGAGATAAAAGGCAGGATCAGAGATGTACAACGTGCCTCTGACACTTTCATCATCCGTGCTGTGTTTCCACGCAACCAGAAGGTGACAGGGGCAGGATTTACTGACCCAGCGGCCCCTTTTGTGCTCTCCACGCTGCACTGATCCTCAGCTTCCTCTCCGGCTGTATGTGTAGGCCTATAGGCTTACCTTTTATACCCTTCTCCCTCTCTCTGTGTCTGCTGTAAATAGGCTTAATGTTACAGATGTCTGTGTGCGAGCACAAAGAGCAGTGGTGAAGCACAGAGGCCGCCTCTATTCTGCGTCGAGGCGAGGAGAACAGGTGGGAAGAGTGCAATCGGGACACAGAAGATGATCGGATTTCCCATTAAAAAGTTCAGCAGCTACGTGTGTGTGTGTGTGTGTGTGTGTGTGTGTGTGTGTGTGTTTTAAGTGTGTAGCTGTACATGTCTGTGTGTGGGATGGGACACACAACAGGTGAATTGAGTTGTGAGAGTAGCTGCTCAGTCAAACAGACAACAACAGAGCAACAGTTTACCAGAGCTAATGTGGATTCTTCTGCCTCATTTTACTGGCTTTGGCTTTTGTTTATTGCACACTGTTATAGGCAGAAATGAAATATTTGTTTACATCTGTTGCCAGGTTCCTAACAGCCATTCATACCACTGCTTGTTTTCAGTCTTTGGTGATGTATGAACTGAAGCTTATTCTACTGCTGCACTCATTGCAAGTCCCCCTGGATGAGAGCTAAAAGACTAAACTGTGAAATGTAAATTTAAGTTGTAAATCAAGCTGTCAGATGCTGTCAGAGCAGCAGCCAGCAGGCTGGACGAGGGCCTCCGTGGGTCCCTCGCTGTGTGGGCTGACTGACTGGCTGGCAGGGACAATAAGCCATACTGTTTGACCTGCTCTGTCTGTCCCACTGCCAGGTTCATGGACATTCAAACGGCTCCCTTCACTCCCTGACTCCATGAGACTGAAAAGTCAAACCAAACACTCCCTGAATTAGGATCTGCTGCCTTTAAAACTCGTTATTACTTGATGTTTATCCATCTCTGTGTCCAAAAGAGTAAACTATTCAACAACCATGATCTAAAATGTTATCATGACTAAGGTTTTAGTAATTCTAAGCTAGCATCACTTTTTTCATTAAACTATGACACAGACCTCATAATAGGTCATGTGTTTGATTGGTTCCTTTTATGACAATGGTCACTTCCTTTTTTAAATCAAAAATTTCTTATGATACCACCACTGGGTACATTTTAGCATAGATAGTGTAGCTCCAGGTCAGTTAGTTAATACTTTAACTGGTGCTCTTAGTGAACGTGGTGGATTTATTGCTGATCTAAATCAGTGGCTCTCAGCCCCTTCCTGGCATGTGCCTCTTTTGAAAGCAGAAAACAATACGGCCACCTGCGCTGCTGTAAAACAATTTAATTCTTATCAGCCATTAACAATAACGTGGAAATCAGCTACAAAACAAGCCAAAGTGAGTGTTGTTTCATTGAAATAACATTGTTGTGATGTTAAACTTTATGGGAGCCACCATATAAATAACACAGTGATCACGGAGGAAAGACATTAAATTTGCTTCTTAGGGTCATTGGGGAAAAAAACAATGAGTGCTGTACAAACCTATTTTTTAACCTTTATCTGTCCAGACAAGGATTTGCAGAAAGAAGAATTCAGCACCTCCTTGCTTCACTTTCATACAGCTACACACTTAGCATCCTAAAGGACTAAACACTGGTCATTGCTGAAGTAGATTTTACATTGATTAATGGCCTATTGAGTTTGCGAGTTAAGGATGCCACTTTGGATTATTAAAACAGTGGGCGTACATGGTATCATGTATCAGGCTGAGATTGGAATAACACACTGTACAGTATTAACACCTCCACACATCATGACAAAGTGTCAGTTTTGTGATGCTGTGGGGTGTGTGCATGGCGCGTGTGTGTGCACAGACATACATGACATAGACAGGAATGGAAACTGGTATGTTCATCAACCACCTTCATAACGTCAATATATCTGATGCAATTGTCAGTCTAGGACTACGTGTATTTTTGCCCCCTTTGTGACTCTTGTATGTAGTCCATCCAATCAAGTGTTGCATGTAAAACCCCTGTGTATAATTTATAACGAAGAGGTGAACTGAAAAGACATTTTATTACATAATTGCTGGTGTAATCCTATGGGCTCTTGGAGTGTCTCTATGGTAGTCACTAATGAATTTACATTGACCTAATCAAACTTTATAGTATTTTTAACACATATATTATAATGGGAACCTCGTGTCCTCTTGAAAACCATGTGGACTTCATTATGCTTCCAATACATATCTATGCATTCATGTATACAGTATGCTGTCTGCCTGCAAGTGAGAAGGAGAGAGAGGGAGGTGTGTGTGGAGGGGGGGGGGGGGGGGGGG